>NC_052147.1:283163623-283213634 GCF_902713615.1 Scyliorhinus canicula
TCCCTCTCTCTCTCTCCTCCCTCTCTCCCTCTCTCTCTCTCTCCCTCTCTCCTCTCTCTCTCCTCCCTCTCTCCCGCTCTCCCTCTCCCCCCTCTCTCTCCCTCTCTCTCCCTCTCTCCCTCTCTCTCTCTCTCTCCCTCTCTCCCTCTTTCCCTCTCCCTCTCTCTCTCTCTCTCCCTCCCTCTCTCCCTCTCCCTCTCCCCCTCTCCCTCTCTCTCTCTCCCTCTCTCTCCCTCTCCCTCTCTCCCTCTCCCCCCCTCTCTCCCTCTCCATGTCTGTCTCTGTCTCCCTCTCCCTCATTTTCCTCCCACTTCTCTCTTTTGTGGGTCCAGTTTCAGGAAGCCGGCAGCCCCTAAGTACCTCAGCCAAGACATCATCGTTCGCGCAGAGGAGCCCTCGGCAGGCAGGCTCTTCAACTGCATGAAGCATCACAGCTGAGCCCAACTCAGCCAGTTCTCAGACTCAGATACAACTTCATTCCAATGCTTACGATGGCTGGAGTTTGCACTTATGTATGGCTTTTATTTAACCTTTCGCGAGATGTGGATGTCACTGGCGAGATCGGGTCAGCATTTGTTGTCTGCCCTGGAACTGAGCGTCTCGCTCGGCCATTTCAGAGGACGGTTAAGAGCCAACCACATTGCTGTGGGTCTGGAGTCACATGTAGGCCAGACCGGGTAAGGACGGCAGATTTCCCCTTCCCTAAAGGACATTAGTGACCCAGCTGGGTTTATCACAACGATCGATGATAGTTTCATGATCGCCATTACTGAGGCTAGTTTTATATTCCAGATTTATTAACTGATTTTAAATCCCACCATGCCGTGGTGGGATTTGAACCCACGTCCACAGATCATTAACCTGGGCCACTGGATTACTGCTCCAGTGACATCAGCGTCGCATCACCATCTCCCCATAAGGCAGGAAAATGGCCCGAGGCTTGTGAAAAGCATCAAATGCAGCGACGAGCACCGACGCTCCAGCGGCAGAGACACCCTCAGTGTGGACGGGGCCACAGAGGGGAATGTGGTTGCCAACCCTCCAGGATTGGCCTGGAGTCTCCAGGAATTAAACATCCACTTCCGGGTCACCGCTGCGTGCGACCCTGCAGACAAATCATGGGAGGATTAAAAATGTTTTTTTTCTTTGACGTTTCTTTGAACATTTCTCTTTAACAGATATAAAAATATTGAAAATGGAGGGGTGGGTGGGGGAAGGGGGGGGGGTCGAGCTTAACCCAATTTGTTTTCCAATTGGCAGAGGAAGTGTGGTGAATTATAAACCTCAGTAATTCACACTGTATTGTGCCACGTGTATTGAGCCTGTACTCTGTACCGGATTGTGCGTAATCGCGCCGCACTGCCCATAGGGGGAGATGAGGAGTTTGTACTGGGCTCCACCCTTGGCTCCGCCCATGGCTCCTCCCCCAACCGGAAGTATAAAGATCAGTGCTGTGAGCCTGCCTGCCAGTTCATCTGGAGTTCATCTCGTCACAGGCAGGCTCTGTTGTAAGACGATTAAAACCACTGTTCACTTCTAACCGCGTGTCGCGTGAATTGATGGTCTCATCAGGAAGGATATGTGTCACAGAGATGGATGGGTAAAATCTGTGTTGGACGCCTTTCGCGGGGTGTTTTTTATCGGCTCCAATGCCGCTATATTCAACGCCACTGTGCCAGTTTCTTTGGGCCTGGGGTAGCTTCCCTCCGCTGAGGCAGTACTTAGAGTCATTCCTCCTGGCCAGCCCAGCAGGACAGGCCCCGCGCAGATCAGGACGCCATTTTGTCTTGGAATGGGCCAGGGATTAGAGAACCCCAAAGTGTATCATGGAGTTCACCTGACCCATGACTTTGAATAGATTATGGTATGGGGAGCACACGGCCCACTCTACAGGTGTGGTACAGCAGAAATGGAAAAGTATTTTTTAAAGCAAAACAATGTTTATTCCATGAACTCAAGTTAACCTTTTTAAAATATACAGTGAACATCTTAGCAACCATCAATTCAAATACAACCCCCAAAGAATATTACACTAAGTAACCCTTAAGCTGTCCTTTTAACATCCAGAATACTTACAAAAGAAGCACCTTTTAACAGAAGCACGTCAGGTTAAAGTCACTATGAAAACATTTATAATTCTGAATTCACCAAATGATCAAGAGATAGTCTTTTGATGGCAGAGAGAACAGCAGTACACCTGCTTGGTCTTTCAGCTCCAACACTGAAAACAAAACTAAAAAACACCCTGCAGCAAACAGCCTAAAACAAAAGTAAAAAGCTGACAGACAGCCCAGCTCCACCCACTCTCTGACATCACTGCAATAATATGAGCAGCCAAACATTTCTTAAAGCGACATTCTCATAACAATATGGCTGCCCCGATCTTCCCCCCTTCCCGTTTTGACCCCCTCCATCACCCCCCCAACCTCAAGAACACCCCCTCACCCTGGTAAGACACCTCCCCCCCACCCCGGGCCTGACCCCTGGCAGTGCCAACCTGTCACCCAGGCAGTACTATCGAGGTTCCAAGCTGGTAGCGCAGGGTGGCCATGTGCCAGAGGGGACATCCTGCCCTCTCCCTGACCACCCGGGAGGGTCTCTGATGGCCTGCGAGACCCCCCCCCCCTTCCCCCCGCCAGGTGCCATTACGCCTGCTCCACATTTCTGGTGACCAGTACTAAACGGCGCTCTGGCGAGTTCTCCCAGGCTCGTTAGGTGAAAAATGAAATGAAATGAAATGAAATGAAAAAATGAAATGAAAATCGCTTATTGTCACGAGTAGGCTTCTATGAAGTTACTGTGAAAAGCCCCTAGTCGCCACATTCCGGCGCCTGTCCGGGGAGGCTGGTACGGGAATAGAACCGTGCTGCTGGCCTGCCTTGGTCTGCTTTCAAAGCCAGCGATTTAGCCCAGTGAGCTAAACCAGCCCCTGTGGGTCCCGGGCACCGGGGAGAATCCCGTGGACATATATTCCAATGGCTCATTTAAATATGCTGATCTGGATCACACCCAGCGAGGGCGAGATCCAGACCGTGACGTCTCATGAGATTCAGCAGCCTCCTCCCGACACCAAGTGGGACGACGAGACGGTAAATCACGTCCTTCGTCACAGTTGACCACCCTGGAATGGAGGGCAGGGATTCAGATCCTAACCCTCCCCCACCCACTGGCCACTTCTGTCTTGGACCAGTTGCTGAGAAAGTCGACTGCTCTCCAAAGTCTCACAATCGTTCCAACCGCTCTCCAAAGTCTCACAATCGTTCCAACCGCTCTCCAAAGTCTCACAATCGTTGCCTTGCCCTGATAGAAGGGACAGAGTCCTCATGACAATACTGCTCGCCCCATTGTGTCCTCTTTCTCGACAACATCCCTGATATCATTCAGAACCTCTCCTGCCCTCCACCCCATCACAAACCCTCCCTGTAACACCTCCCCTGGCCCTGCGCTCGCTTACAGATCTCAAAACAATCTCGGCCGAAAGATCATCAGCCTGAAACGTTTGTTTTCCCGTTTGTTTCTCTTTCCACTGTCGGGGCCGCTGAGTTATTGAGGCAACTTCTGTGACTATTTTACCAACTGCAGAGCCACCCGTTTTAAATACACCTCCCCCCCCCCCCCCCCCCCACCCCAACGCTGCCAATCATCTTTAAAAGGAAATTGAACCAAACTTCTAATACTAAAATAACAATGCCTCTTCCCGTACCAGCCTCCCCGAACAGGCGCCGGAATGTGGCGACTAGGGGCTTTTCACAGTAACTTCATTTGAAGCCGACTCGTGACAATAAGCGATTTTCATTTTTCATTTCTTTCTAAAAGCCATGATGTGGAGATGCCGGCGCTGGACTGGGGTGAGCAGAGGAAGGAGCTGCGCTCCAAAAGCTCGTGTTTGAAACAAACCTGTCGGACTTTAACCTGGTGTTGTCAGACTTCTTACCCTTTCTACAGGTTCCCCGAGTCACCGGAGCAGTCTCTGGGACCGAGGTTCCCCCCAGTGGAGAGCTTTGGAAACCAAGGGGTTAAAGTCACGTGTTTATCTCGAGCTGCTCAACACTCGGCGCACATTAGAGCTCAAATTACTCAGGTACTGGAATTCATAATGATATTGTCTGAAAGAAGCTTCTGCAATCTGTAATTGGATCGATACCAGGCACTTTTACCATCTCCCCTGAGCGCAAATTAGTTTAAGCTTCTGCTCCTTTGAACGTACACTGTACCCTCGGGTTCCAGGCAAGTTAATGTCAAGGTTTGTATTACCCAGTGAGAATGCAGGAAGCCAAATGACTTCCTCCCAATGTCTTAATTTCATTACAGCGCTGATTCATCAGAACATTACCAGGGATCCAAGAGACAGATGATGAGGAGAGATTGCAAACAAGAGCAGAAGAAGTAGAAGCACGAGGCGAGCATTCAGCTCATTGAGCCTCCTCCGACATTCAATACCATAATAGCTGCCCAGCGGCTTCAGCTCCCGCTTATTCCCCAAATCCCTTGAGTCCCTGAGAGACCAAAACTCTGTGATGTATAATTATGTATAATTATGCTGGAAAAAGAGACATGTTGCTGAAGCTTTTTGTCATGCACCCATCAGAACAAATGCAAGAATACCAAATTTCAGACAATTTATACCACAGGAGAACAGAGTGCTAATTGATTGACCGATGCGTTGCCATGGAGAAAGCAACGAAGAACTATGGTTTCCCCAAACTCCCGAGTAATTCAAAAATGGCTGAGGCTTGAACATATTCTTTTTGTTTGCAGATAAAAGGCCTGTGTGTATTGAAGTATGTCACTTCAGCCAACTGCAAATGAGAAAAAGCTTCAGAAACATGCCTTTCCATAAGACCTTAAGACATAGGAGCAGAATTAGGCCACTCGGCCCATCGAGTCTGCTCCGCCATTCAATCATGACTGCTATTTTCTCATCCCCATTCTCCTGCTTTATCCCCATAACCCCTGATTCCCTTTCATTTCAGTAATATATATTATGCACCCACCCTCTGATAAAGCACCCTACCTATGCCCCCCCCCCCCCCACCCTATCGCCATAACTACGTGCATTGATCATGGCCAATTCACCTGACCTGTACATCCTTGGACAGTGGGAGGAAACTGGAGCACCCGGAGGAAACCCACTCAGACACAGGGAGAACCTGCAGACTCCGCACAGACACCATGCTGCCCTGGATTCTGGGCACTCCCAGAATTTTCCATCTTTAGTTGCGTCTTTAGGGGCTGGTTTAGCACAGTGGGCTAAACAGCCGGCTTGTAATACAGAACAAGGCCACCAGCGCAGGTTCAATTCCCGTACCAGCCTCCCCGAACAGGCGCCGGAATGTGGCAACTAGGGGATTTTCACAGCAACTTCATTGAAGCCTACTCGTGACAATAAGCGATCATTATCATTATATTATTATTAACTTCCAGCGTCAATAGAGTCTGACTTGATATTCAACAACTGAAATCCTTTCAGGAGCAAGCCATCCCTGCTCCTATAGTCGAATCCTCTCACTATGGAGGCCAATATTTGCCCTCTTTATCCCCTGTTGGACCTGCATTGTTAACTTCAGCAACTGGTGTACGAGGACACCCAGGTCTCGTTGCACATTCTCTGCTCCTAATTTACGGCCATTCAAATAATAGTCTGCCTTTCCGTTTTTGCTACCAAAGTGGATAACTTTGCACTAATCCAAATTATGCTGCATCTGCCATTCATTTGCCCACTCACTCAACTTGTCCAAATCCCACTGAAGCATCTCTGCATCCTCCTCACAGCTCACCCTCCCACCCAACTCTGTATCATCTGCAAATTTGGAGAGAATACATCTCGTTCCCTCTCCTAAATCACTGATAAATATTGTGAATGTCTGGGTTCCCAGCACCAATCCCTGCTCTACTCCACTAGTCTCTGCCTGCCAATTTGAAAAAGGCCAGTTAATTCCTACTCTTTGTTTCCTGTCTGCCAACCAGTTTTCTATCTATATTAATGCACTTCCCCCAATCCCATGCTCTTATACGGGACTTAGTCAAATCCTTCTGAAAGTCTAAATAAACCACATCCACTGGTTCTCCCTCATCAACTCTGCTAGTTCCATCCTCAAAGAATTCAGTAGATTTGTCAAGCATGATTTCCCCTTCATGAATCCATGCTGACTCTGTCTGATCCTACAACTGTCTTCAAAGTGTCCCGCTATAAAATCTTTGATAATGGACTGGAGAATTAGCCACTACCTCCCTTTTTGAATATCGGAGTGACGTGAGCTACCCTCCAATCTGCAGGGACTGTTCCAGAGTCTATAGAATCCCGGAAGATGACCACCAATGCATCCACTATTTCCAGAGCCACTTCCTTAAGCATTATCATAGAATTTATAGTGCAGAAGGAGGCCATTCGGCCCATCGAGTCTGCACCGGCTCTTGTAAAGAGCACCCTACCCAAAGTCAACACCTCCACCCCATCCCCATAACCCAGTAACCCCACCCAACACTAAGGGCAATTTTGGACACTAAGATCAATTTATCATGGCCAATCCACCTAACCTGCACATCTTTGGACTGTGGGAGGAAACCGGAGCACCCGGAGGAAACCCACGCACACACGGGGAGGATGTGCAGACTCCTCACAGACAGTGACCCAAGCCGGGAATCGAACCGGGGACCCGGGCGCTGTGAAGCAATTGTGCTATCCACAATGCTACCGTGCTGCCCATAGGTTTAGAATGAGTTGAAATCTCTAAACAAAGGGAAACAGCTGGAGACATTAAGGCCAATAGTGAGAGGTGAAAACAGCAATAAACAGAGAAACTGATTAACAGAGTGAGACACACAGACACACACACACACAAAGATAGCTCAGAAGGATATAGAACATAGAACATAGAACGATACAGCGCAGTACAGGCCCTTCGGCCCTCGATGTTGCACCGACATGGAAAAAAAACTAAAGGCCATCTAACCTACACTATGCCCTTATCATCCATATGCTTATCCAATAAACTTTTAAATGCCCTCAATGTTGGCGAGTTCACTACTGTTGCAGGTAGGGCATTCCACGGCCTCACCACTCTTTGCGTAAAAAACCCACCTCTGACCTCTGTCCTATATCTATTACCCCTCAATTTAAGGCTATGTCCCCTCGTGCTAGCCACCTCCATCCGCGGGAGAAGGCTCTCGCTGTCCACCCTATCTAACCCTCTTATCATTTTGTATGCCTCTATTAAGTCACCTCTTAACCTTCTTCTCTCTAACGAAAACAACCTCAAGTCCATCAGCCTTTCCTCATAAGATTTTCCCTCCATACCAGGCAACATCCTGGTAAATCTCCTCTGCACCCGTTCCAAGGCTTCCACGTCCTTCCTATAATGAGGCGACCAGAACTGTACGCAATACTCCAAATGCGGCCGTACTAGAGTTTTGTACAACTGCAACATGACCTCATGGCTCTGGAACTCAATCCCTCTACCAATAAAGGCCAACACACCATAGGCCTTCTTCACAACCCTATCAACCTGGGTGGCAACTTTCAGGGATCTATGTACATGGACACCGAGATCCCTCTGCTCATCCACACTACCAAGAATTTTACCATTAGCCAAATATTCCGCATTCCTGTTATTCTTTCCAAAGTGAATCACCTCACACTTCTCCACATTAAACTCCATTTGCCACCTCTCAGCCCAGCTCTGCAGCTTATCTATGTCACTCTGTAACCTGCAACATCCTTCCGCACTGTCTACAACTCCACCGACTTTAGTGTCGTCTGCAAATTTACTCACCCATCCTTCTGCGCCCTCCTCTAGGTCATTTATAAAAATGACAAACAGCAACGGCCCCAGAACAGATCCTTGTGGTACGCCACTCGTAACTGAACTCCATTCTGAACATTTGCCATCAACTACCACTCTCTGTCTTCTTTCAACTAGCCAATTTCTGATCCACATCTCTAAATCACCCTCAATCCCCAGCCTCCGTATTTTCTGCAATAGCCGACCGTGGGGAACCTTATCAAATGCTTTACTGAAATCCATATACACCACATCAACTGCTCTACCCTCGTCTACCTGTTCAGTCACCTTCTCAAAGAACTCGATAAGGTTTGTGAGGCATGACCTACCCTTCACAAAACCATGCTGACTATCCCTAATCATATTATTCCTATCTAGATGATTATAAATCGTATCTTTTATAATCCTCTCCAAGACCTTACCCACCACAGACGTTAGGCTCACCGGCCTATAGTTACCGGGGTTATCTCTACTCCCCTTCTTGAACAAAGGGACCACATTTGCTATCCTCCAGTCCTCTGGCACTATTCCTGTAGCCAATGATGACCTAAAAATCAAAGCCAAAGGCTCAGCAATCTCTTCCCTGGCTTCCCAGAGAATCCTAGGATAAATCACATCCGGCCCCGGGGACTTATCTATTTTCACCTTGTCCAGAATTGCCAACACTTCTTCCCTACGCACCTCAATGCCATCTATTCTAATAGCCTGGGTCTCAGCATTCTCCTCCACAATATTATCTTTTTCTTGAGTGAATACTGACGAAAAGTATTCATTTAGTATTTCGCTTATCTCCTCAGCCTCCACACACAACTTCCCACCACTGTCCTTGACTGGCCCTACTCTTACCCTAGTCATTCTTTTATTCCTGACATACCTATAGAAAGCTTTTGGGTTTTCCTTGATCCTACCTGCCAAAGACTTCTCATGTCCCCTCCTTGCTCGTCTCAGCTCTCTCTTTAGATCCTTCCTCGCTTCCTTGTAACTATCAAGCGCCCCAACTGAAACTTCACACCTCATCTTCACATAGGCCTCCTTCTTCCTCTTAACAAGAGATTCCACTTCTTTGGTAAACCATGGTTCCCTCGCTCGACCCCTTCCTCCCTGCCTGACTGGTACGTACTTATCAAGAACATGCAATAGCTGTTCCTTGAACAAGCTCCACATATCCAGTGTGCCCAACCCTTGCAGCCTACTTCTCCAACCAACACATCCTAAGTCATGTCTAATGGCATCATAATTGCCCTTCCCCCAGCTATAACTCTTGCCCTGCGGGGTATACTTATCCCTTTCCATCACTAACGTAAAGGTCACCGAATTGTGGTCACTGTTTCCAAAGTGCTCACCTACCTCCAGATCTAACACCTGGCCTGGTTCATTACCCAAAACCAAATCCAATGTGGCCTCGCCTCTTGTTGGCCTGTCAACATATTGTGTCAGGAAACCCTCCTGCACACATTGTACAAAGAATGACCCATCTAATGTACTCGAACTATATCTTTTCCAGTCAATATTTGGAAAGTTAAAGTCTCCCATAACAACTACCCTGTTACTTTCGCTCTTTTCCAGAATCATCTTCGCCATCCTTTCCTCTACATCCCTAGAACTATTAGGTGGCCTATAGAAAACTCCCAACAGGGTGACCTCTCCTTTCCTGTTTCTAACCTCAGCCCATACTACCTCAGAAGAAGAGTCCCCATCTAGCATCCTTTCCGCCACCGTAATACTGTCCTTGACTAGCAGCGCCACACCTCCCCCTCTTTTGCCCCCTTCTCTGAGCTTACTAAAACACCTAAACCCCGGAACCTGCAACAACCATTCCTGTCCCTGCTATATCCATGTCTCTGAAATGGCCACAACATCGAAGTCCCAGGTACCAACCCATGCTGCCAGTTCCCCTACCTTATTTCGTATACTCCTGGCATTGAAGTAGACACACTTCAAACCACCTACCTGAACACTGGCACCCTCTTGCGAAGTCAAATCTGTGCTCCTGACCTCTATACTCTCAATCTCCCGTACCCCAAAACTACAATCCAGGTTCCCATGCCCCTGCTGAATTAGTTTAAACCCCCCCAAAGAGCACTAACAAATCTCCCCCCCAGGATATTGGTGCCCCTCAGGTTCAGATGTAGACCATCCTGTCTATAGAGGTCCCACCTTCCCCAGAAAGAGCCCCAGTTATCCAGAAATCTGAATCCCTCCCGCCTGCACCATCCCTGTAGCCACGTGTTTAATTGCTCTCTCTCCCTATTCCTCATCTCACTATCACGTGACACGGGCAACAACCCAGAGATAACAACTCTGTTTGTTCTCGCTCTGAGCTTCCATCCTAGCTCCCTAAAGGCCTGCCTGACATCCTTGTCCCCTTTCCTACCTATGTCGTTAGTGCCAATGTGGACTACGACTTGGGGCTGCTCCCCCTCCCCCTTAAGGACCCGGGGGGGGAAGAGAACACAAGGTCTCGCTCTACGCGGACAACCTGCTTTTATACGTGTCGGATCCAGTCGCAGGGATGGACGTGTTTATGGAAACCTTAAGGGAATATGTGGAGAAATTCTCTGTGAGTCACTGAGACTCCAGCTTACTGAAACATTTATCAGAGATCATGAATGACAGAGGCGCTGAGTGACATAAAATACTAATTTAATTTGGTAAAATTCCAATTCATTGGACTTGAGAGTTTTAGTGGCTGGGCTCCAGGAGTAGCAATGAAAAAAAAACAATGTGTGCAATGCGGAGAATGGAAGGGGCAGAGGAGGAGAGTGAGATCATCATGACTGATCTTCCAGGGGAGGTAGAGGAGAGGGGAGGAGAGGAGAGGGCAGCAGAGGGGAGGGGTTGAGGAGGTGAGCATTGGGGAGTGAAGGGGAGGTGAACGAAAATGAAGGGAATAGAGGGGAGAGTGATGGAGGGGAAGGGGGGAGAACAGACTATCTATAACTCATTTCCCGCTCCTCTGATGCGGTTCCATTGACATCCTCCAGCACCTCTGCCAGTACCATTCACCATGCATAATTCCAGACATTCAGCATTGACGTTTTGGCCACAGTGGACATGGCCACGGGCCAGATACTGCCCTAATTGAAAGTCCAAACCCCTACATGCATAGAATCTTATAGTTGTAACTGCAGAATATCAGCTCAGGAACCTGCCTGGAGTGTTTCCTGCCTGATCTAAAGCCAGTACCACATCCACCTGCTTCAACCCTCATGAGTTCCCTGTGTGTTGTACAGGGCTCCACACAACAGGAAGGAGGCAGAGGATCACCCTGAAATAGCAAAGTACTGTTTTTCACAGAGTCGCACTTGATGCTGTCTGTTATGAGGAAATACAAAGCTGACAACAAGATTTGAGAAATTGGGACATATTTCGTTGGAAGGCAGATTCTTGGATGATCTGAGAGAACCACCCCTCTGACAGGAGGAGGTCCCGCTTTAGAGAGTAGCCAGCTAATCTGATTGGCAGGCAGCTCGGCAGTCATATCAATTGGAGCGCCAGTTGGTGAAGGGAGGTTGGTGGGGGGGGGGGGGGGGGGGGTAGTTCGCAATTCAAGAGGAGAGGATTACAGGACTTCCCACGGGCTGGTTTAGCTCACTCAGCTAAATCGCTGGCTTTTAAAGCAGACCAAGCAGGCCAGCAGCACGGTTCGATTCCCGTACCAGCCTCCCCGGACAGGCGCCGGAATGTGGCGACTAGGGGCTTTTCACAGTAACTTGATTGAAGCCTACTCGTGACAATAAGCCATTTTCATTTTCATTTCATTTTTCATTTCATGGCATGGGACTCTCCTGGCCATGGGCACAATATCAGTGCCAGCGAGATGGGGCTCTTAAAAGGTCGGCAGTACTGTTTGGAAGGGGGGCATGGAGCTCCCCCTAGCCTCCTGGTCAATACATCCCTCAGCCCATAGCACTGAAAAACTAGATGATCTGCTCGGTGTAACAGTGCTGTTTGTGGGGAGCTTACTGTGTGTAAATTGGCTCTTCATTCCCAACATCGCAACAGTGACTCCGACTCAAACACAAACAGAAATTGCTTTGAGGTTTCTTGCAGTTATGAAAGGCACGCTATAGAATCAAATCTTTCATTTAATAGAGGCGCTCACAATGACGGAGGGTTTGGATATTGTCACTGTTCCCATTGTCATTGAAGAAAACCGATAACATGGAATATAGGAGCAGGAGGAGGCCATTCGGCCCTTCGAGTCCGTTCTGCCATTCATTATGATCTTAGTTGACCATCCAACTAAATAGCCTGTTCCCCCTTCTCCCCCCTCCCCGTATCCTTTCATCCCCTTCTCCTCAATTGCTATGTCAAACTAAAAGAGTCAGGGTGGGGGGGGGGGGGGGGGGGGGAGGGTGAGGAGGAATGTTTGTTCCGCAGTGAGTTGTGATCAGGAAGGAGCTGCCTGAGCGAGCAGTGCAAGCGGATTCAACAGGAACTTTCAGAAGGGAATTGGGTATCGAGATGAAGGGAGAATTTCTCAGGATTATGAAAAAAATGAAAATCGCTTATTGTCACGAGTAGGCTTCAATGAAGTTACTGTGAAAAGCCCCTAGTCGCCACATTCTGGCACCTGTTCGGGGAGGCTGGTACGGAATTATGAGGGAAGGGCTCACAATAATGGCTTTCTCTTCTGTACGATTCTCAGCTACGCGGTCCCTTGCGTTTCGCACTCTTGAACTAGTGTAAGGCTGGTGAAATAAAAGGTCCAAGGATCAAATGTTTCGGCAACAGTACACCTTTAATCTCTTCACATCTCCCAGAGAAGCAGGAGGGTAACCTTTCGAGCCTTTGGAGTCGGGTCCTGAATTTTTAATGAAACAGAACCTGATCTAAGTGTTTGCCTCACTCGAGGAACTGGGAAGAGTCAACGCTCTCGTAGACTGGTGTCCGATGATGGCAGTTCAGCTCAGAGTCGGCTCCTGGCCCGGTGATCAGCACTGGCTCTGCTCGCTGTGCTAATAGGCCCACTGGAATCGCAACATCTGCCAGCGAATCAATAATTCATTCAAACAGTTTCATAAAGGAAGAGGATCTCTCAGCTGCTCCCGTCAGAAAAAAAACGAAACATCACAACAACGCAGACCATCGTCACAAAGATATGACACAGAGAGAGAGAGATGGAAGGATGGGTAGCAAGGGAAGGAGGGAGGGAAGGAGAAAAAAAGAAAGGGGCAAGATTGATGGGGCGAGGGAGCAAGAGAAACAGACAGGGAAAGGTACAGAAAGGCAGAACGAGCAGCGGTTAGTAGGAAACAGGAGAGAGAGATGGAGAGGTCACAATGTTATAATCCCCATAGAGACCGATCATTTTTGAATAGAGGAATTTCCGCCATGTCAACAGAAAGAAAATCGATTTCACTTTTTAAAACTTTTACCGTCAACCATCTGAAATCAACATAATTCAAACATTAATTAACAGGTGAAGGGTATTTCAAATAAAACTTTAATAGTCGATACAACAAAATATGTCTCATGTAGTTACAAGAACATGATACTCTCTGCATGTGTGACACTACGTGCACTACGTATTGACAGAGAGATCTGGGTGTACAGGTCCACAGGTCACTGAAAGGGGCAACACAGGTGGAGAAGGTGGTCAATAAGGCATACGGCATGCTTGCCTTCATTGGCCGGGGGATTTGAGTATAAGAATTGGCAAGTCATGTTGCAGCTGTATAGAACCTTAGTTAGGCCACACTTGGAGTATAGTGTTCAATTCTGGTCACCACACTACCAGAAGGATGTGGAGGCTTTAGAGAGGGTGCAGAAGAGATTTACCAGGATGTTGCCTGGTATGGAGGGCATTAGCTATGAGGAGCGGTTGAATAAACTCGGTTTGTTCTCACTGGAACGACGGAGGTTGAGGGGCGACCTGATAGAGGTCTACAAAATTATGAGGGGCATAGACAGAGTGGATAGTCAGAGGCTTTTCCCCAGGGTAGAGGGGTCAATTACTATGGGGCATAGGTTTAAGGTGCGAGGGGCAAGGTTTAGAGGAGATGTACAGGGCAAGTTTTTTACACAGAGGGTAGTGGGTGCCTGGAACTCGCTGCCGGAGGAGGTGGTGGAAGCAGGGACGGTAGGGATGTTTAAGGGGCATCTTGACAAATACATGAATACGATGGGAATAGAGGGATACGGACCCAGGAAGTGTAGAAGATTTTAGTATAGACGGGCAGCATGGTCGGCACGGGCTTGGAGGGCCGAAGGGCCTGTTCCTGTTGCTGTACTTTTCCTTGTTCTTTGTTCAATCTCAGTCTTTTCAACTCAGCCTCCCTTATGTAGGATCTTTCAGGGGCTGTTTAGCACAGGGCTAAATCGCTGGCTTTGAAAGCAGACCAAGCAGGCCAGCAGCACGGTTCAATTCCCGTACCAGCCTCTCCGAACAGGCGCCGGAATGTGGCGACTAGGGGCTTTTCACAGTAACTTCATTTGAAGCCTACTTGTGACAATGAGCGATTTTCATTTCATTTCGTTTTTCATTTCTTTCACTTCCCTATCAATTATTTTGGCCCACGAGTCTGGTGGACTCTGGCAATACAAACAGCAGCAGAGCAGCAGTGTTTCTTGCCCAATCCCACAATCCCAGCTATTTTGGTGTTTGGCTCTCTGTCCTTTTCAGCTGTGTAGCACACACACAGCAACACAGTCCCTGCTATATTCCCACAGACCTGCGTCAACACCAGGGTCTGGTCTAAAACGGACCAGCAGAAAACTGATCCACTCGTGGAGAGCCATGCTCCTTTCCATTCAGGCCTATCCTATGTGTTCTGCAAACGTCCTGCCAAACGTCCAGCCAGGCTGGAACCCCATCACTGCATTAGCTTTTCATCCCCATGGCCAACTTCAGGTCACATGGGCATTTCTTGGAACTTAATGATCTCATAATTAGAAACCTCTCTGAATACTCCCCAGGCTTTACCAAAGCATATGGACCATCGCAGTAAAAAAGGCAGGAAGGGCAAAGAGTGTGAGAGTGAGCAGGAGAAAGTGACGGGAGAGATAGAGAGACACAAGGAGGGTGGAAATGAGAAAGAGCAAGTGAGGGAACAAAAGGAGGCAGACAGAATGAGAAAGAGCGGCAGGGGGTGGGAGGGGGAGAGAAGGGGGGCATGGTAATATAGTGGTTAGCACAATTGCTTCACAGCTCCAGGGTCCCAGGTTCGAATCCCGGCTTGGGTTACTGTCTGTGCGGAGTCTTGATGTGGAGATGCCGGCGTTGGACTGGGGTGAGCACAGTAAGAAGTCTTCCAACACCAGGTTAAAGTCCAACAGGTTTGTTTCAAACACGAGCTTTCGGAGCACTGCTCCTTCCTCAGGTGAATGAAGAGGTATGTTTCAGAATCATATATATAGACAAATTCAAAGATGCTGGACAATGCTTGGAATGCGAGCATTTGCGGGTAATTAAGTCATTACAGATCCAGAGAGAGGGGTAACCCCAGGTTAAAGAGGTGTGAATTGTCTCAAGCCAGGACAGTTGGTAGGATTTCGCAAGCCCAGGCCAGATGGTGATGGATGAATGTAATGCGACATGAATCCAAGGTCCCGGTTGAGGCCGCACTCATGTGTGTGGAACTTGGCTATAAGTTTCTGCTCGGCGATTCTCCGTTGTCGCGTGTCCTGAAGGCCGCCTTGGAGAACGCTTACCCGGAGATCAGAGGCTGAATGCCCTTGACTGCTGAAGTGTTCCCCGACTGGAAAGGAACATTCCTGCCTGGCGATTGTCGCGCGATGCTCGTTCATTCGTACGCTGGGTACGTATGGGACGTACGCTGCAGAAAAGGATGTCCCGAAGCGTGGTACATTGGCGAGACCATGCAGACGCTGCGACAACGAATGAACGGACATCACGCTACAGGCAGGATGGAATTACCAGGCAGGAATGTTCCCTTACAGTCGGGGAACACTTCAGCAGTCAAGGGCATTCAGCCTCTGATCTCCGGGTAAGAGTTCTCCAAGGCGGCCTTCAGGACACGCCACAACGCAGAATCGCCGAGCAGAAAGATAGCCAAGTTCCTCACGCATGAGTGCGGCCTCAACCGGGACCTGGGATTCATGTCGCATTACATCCACCCCCCACCATCTGGCCTGGGCTTGTGAAATCCTACCAACTGTCCCGGCTTGAGACAATTCACACCTCTTTAACCTGGGGTTACCCCTCTCTCTGGATCTGTAAAGATTCAATTATCTGCAAATGCTTGCATTCCAAGCATTGTCTGGCATCTCTGACTTTGTCTATATATGTGTTTCTGGAACATACCTCTCCATTCACCTGAGGAAGGAGCAGTGCTCCGAAAGCTCGTGTTTGAAACAAACCTGTTGGACTTTAACCTGGTGTTGTCAGACTTCTTACTGTGCAGAGTCTGCACGTCCTCCCCGTGTCTGCGTGGGTTTCCTCTGGGTGCTCCGGTTTCCTCCGACAGCCCAAAGATGTGCAGGTTAGGTGGATTGGTCATGCTAAATTACCCTTAAGTGTCCAAAAAGGTTGGGGGGGGGGGGGGGGGGGCGGTTATTGGGTTATGGGGATGGAGTGGATGTGTGGGCTTTGGTGGGGTGCCGTTTCCGGGGGCCAGTGCAAACTCGATGGGCCAAATGGCCTCCTTCTGCACTGTAAATTCTATGATTCTATGAATGACAGCGATGGAGGTGAGTGAGAGCGAAAACCCAGGGGGAGAGGAAGAGTTTACATAATGAGGATTGGGCAATGGAGCATTTCACAAATCCATCAGGCTGCAGCCCAGCATGGGATAGTTCTGCAAAGGTATCATTTCGATCTGAAACGTTAACTGTTTCTCTCTCCACTGACGCTGCCCGACCTGCTGAGTTTATCCAGCATTTGCTGTGTTTATATGGGATAGGATGTTGGCTGACAGGGAACAAACAGGAAAGGTAGCAGAAGGCAAGATGAGCAGAGTTTACTCAGGAGGGCAGCAGCCTGGTACGCATGCTCCTCCCAACTTCAGCAATCTTTCCCAAATCTTCATCTGTCTCCTTAAGAATTCTCCATATATGAACCGTTTCTTTATTGGGTATCATTTCACAGGTACTGCCTGCTGCTGTCCCTTCTCTTCTGATTGTGGTTGCTGTCATGATGAATCGCAGCGGGATGTTCAACAAGGACAATGCAACAGGGCAACAGCTTAGTATTCTACCCCTACCTCCCTTTCCCATCTACACACATTGAGGGATAATCTAAGTCTCCGTACTCTCTCGAATGAATCAGTTGTCCTTCCCCCAACGCTTCCAAAGTTTGAGTATCCGTCATTTGACCCGCCTCAAAATACTTTCACCGGAGTCACACGGAGGGCAAATCAGGTCAGAGCAACAGGGTTCCTTCGCTCAAAGGACATTAGTTGAGGTTTTTTTCTGAATGCAATACAACAGGTCCATGATCACTTTTACAGTTTATTACTTCTGGTAGTATTTTGAAACCAAATTCAGATTTTAAACTGAACTTGAACTCCGTTTCTTTGGGTTAATAGTAACCGCGACACCACTCTATCCAAGTCTCTTTGCCGTCCTTACATAGTTGCTGCACAAAAGGGTGGGACCATGAGCAGCACAGGCTTGGAGGGTCGAAGGGCCTGTTCCTGTGCTGTATTGTTCTTTGAAGACTGGGTCTGGAGATTAGAAGGCTGAAGGGTGAACAGAAACAGCTTGCAGGTAAGTGATTGGCTGGTGACTGGTAAGTAGTTTTTTTTTCCTCCTGAGGTGTTATCGTGCGGGGTGCAGTGGTTGCTGAGTGAGTACTTGCTGAGAAGGGGAGTAAATTTTTAAAAAACTTACTGTTGGGAATTTCCAGCTGAATCCGGTCGGAGTGAGGACAGAGTGACTGCTGGGTAAGTAGTAAAGATTTAAATTGTTTGCGCAGGCCCACAACAGCTGATTGCTGTTCTTGTGTGGGGCACAGTGGTTGCTTGTTAAGTGTTTTATTTTTACCTGTATTTAAGTTGGGCAGTTCCTAAACCCTAGACACAGCACAGACATAACACTTGTAGTGTCCCCCACCCTTCCACCTCCTTTAACCTAAGGGGTAGAGTGAATAACAGGTAAGCTCTTTCTTTCTTTTTCTTTTTTTATCTAGAGGGGATGGCAGGGAAGGCAGTGCAATGTTCCTCCTGCAGAATGTTTGAGGTGAGGGACGCCTCACCCCTCTCGTCCCCTCATGTTTGTTTGTCTTGTGTGTGTGTGTGTATGCTGCATATTTAATTATAGTAATTGTGTTTAAATTAACAAACCTGGTGACTGTAATTATTGGCCACCCAAGGGCGAGAAACGTTGGGTATTTTCCGAAGAATTATTGGTGAATTCAATTGTGTTGCAACTCCGGATCAAGGGGGGCTGAAATTGTACGCACCCTAGCCCAGGGTGTCGTAACATTATAACCACACCTCTTCAGTAGAAAAGGGGTGGGAAGAGGTTTTTGTGGCACTCGAGTGCCAGTGTGAATCAGATGGGCTGAATGATCTGTACAATACTAATCTTTTTCAATTTTAACCTGCGCTAGCTCTCGCCCTCATCCCTTTCCTTCAAACTTCAGGTCTCCCCCCCCCTTGACCTACAGTTGAATAGCCCTCTGTCTCATCACCCTGCAATGCATCACCAACGTCTAGGTCACAATTACAGGTGAGAACAAGTATCAAACCAGCTCATCCCCACCTCCATCTCCAGACCCTTGGTGGGTGTTACAGGGGAGGTGGGCTAGTAATCCAGCGACATGGGTACAAAATCCACCATGGGTATTACAAGTTTAATGAAACAATTGTCCGTCAGGAAATTAAATCTTCTATGCCAACACAAGGCTCCAGATCCTCAGCAACATGTGTGACGCTTAAATGGCCTGGCAACTCAGTTCAAGGGCAATTAGGGACAAGCAATAAATGCCAGCAACACCCACATCTAATGAATAAAAAGAAGAGTTCAAGGTGTTTGTAAGCGCAATGTGGTGGCACGCTAGCACAGTGGTTAGCACTGTTGCTTCACAGCGCGAGGGTCCCGGGTCGGTTTTTCTTGGGTCACTGTCTGTACAGAGTCTGCACATTCTCCATGTGTCTGCATGGGTTTCCTCCGGGTGCTCCGGTTTTCTCCTACAAGTCCCGACAGACGTGCTTGTTAGATGTTCACTAATAAAGAATATTAATAATAATAAAAACAAATGACTGCGGATGCTGGAATCGGAAACCAAAGAGGAAATGCTGGAAAATCTCAGCAGGTCTGACAGCACCTGTATGGAGAGAAAAGAGCTAACGTTTCGAGTCCAGATGACCCTTTGTCAAAGCTAAAGACAGAGAAAGTGGGAAATATTTATACTGTGGAGTGAGAATGAAAGATGAGTCATAGCCACAGAAACCCAGGGAAACGGGGTGCTAATGGCCACAGAAACGAAGGGGACAGAGTGTTAATGGCAGTCTCCAGAGAGAACAAAAGATGTGAAAGGTCAAACAGCAGAGAAACTAACATCAGAGGGTAAACTGTGACAGGTGTAGATGTGGGGGGAGGGGAAGGGGAAGCAAAGCGGTGAAAGGGTAACGAAAGGTGGATAAGATGGGGGGGTGGGGGTTAAATATATATAACAAAGAACAAAGAAAAGTACAGCACAGGAACAAGCCTTTCAGCCCTCCAAGCCTGCGCCGACCATGCTGCCCGTCTAAACTAAAATCTTCTACACTGCCGGAGTCCGTATCCCTCTATTCCCATCCTATTCATGTATTGTCAAAATGCCCCTTAAATGTCACTATCGTCCCTGCTTCCACCACCTCCTCCGGCAGCGAGTTCCAGGCACCCACTACCCTCTGTGTAAAAAACCTTGCCTCGTACATTACCTTTAAACCTTGCTCCTCGCACCTTAAACCTATGCCCCCTAGTAATTGACCCCTCTACCCTGGGAAAAGTCTCTGACTATCCACTCTGTCTATGCCCCTCATAATTTTGTAGACCTCTATCAGGTCGCCCCTCAACCTCCTTCGTTCCAGTGAGAACAAACCAAGTTTATTCAACCTCTCCTCATAGCTAAGAAAGATAAGAGAGAAATAAATGGTAAAAGACAGTTAAACTGAAAGGGATGAAAACAAATGGGTCGAGGTGGGGTCGAGCGAATCATCTGAAGTTGTTGAATTCGATGTTCAGACTGGAAGGCTGTAGCGTGCCTAACCGGAAGATGAGATGTTGTTCCTCCAGTTTGCATTGAGTTTAACTGGAACATTGGAGCAGGTCAAGGACCTGCATCGCTTTGCTGAGCACCTTCGGTCTGTGCGCATTCAGGACCCTGACCTTCCCGTTGCTTGCTATTTTAACACAAGACCCTGCTCCCATGCCCACATGTCTGTCCTTGGCCAGCTCCAATGTTCCAGTGAAGCTCAACACAAACTGGAGGAACAACATCTCATCTTCCGGTTAGGCACACTACAGCCTTCCGGCCTGAACATCGAATTCAACAACTTCAGATGATTAGCTCGATCCCATCTGACCCATTTGTTTTCATCCCATTTCATTTTAACCGTCTTTTACCATTTATTTTGCTTTTGTCTTTCTGTATATATATCTCCTTATCTTATCCCCCCTTTCCTTACCTTTGCTTCCCCCTTCCACCCCCCCCCCCCCACCCCACATCTACATCTGTCAGTTTACCCTCTGATGTTAGTTTCTCTGCTGCCTGGCCTTTCACACCTTTTGTTCACTCTGGGGACTGCCATTAGCGCTCTTTCCCCTTGGTTTCTGTGACTATGACTCATCTTTCATTCCCCCACCCTACAGTATAAATATTTCGCACTTTTAGCTTCAACAAAGGGTCATCTGGACTCGAAACGTTAGCTCTACAGATGCTGCCAGACCTGCTGAGATTTTCCAGCATTTTCTCCTTTGGCCACCAAGAGACTAATTATTTTTGGAATGATGCACGATCAATTGCACAAAGACTCAGATTGGGTACAACTGTGGCTTTATTGCAGTCAGATACGTGGCCTCCTCCTGCAGCTGGCAAAATGGCAGATCAATGGAGGACATACATATTTATATGGCTCCTTGTGGGCGGAGCTAGCCGGCAGTGGCTACCGGCGAACCTGTAGTACAGGTCCTACCTTACATCCCCTAATACAGGTGTACACAGTTTATTTCTGTCAAGCGTTGGGGGGGGGGGGGGGGGGCGCTAAAACAGACTGTCAGGGTTCAGGCACTCATACTAAACAGAACTTATCACCTCCTCCCTACTGTAATTGACGGGTCCCTGGTCGTTAGAATAACCTGAGACAAAAAAAAAATCAATTGAGCCAAGTACACATTGTCCTAAAACACAAGTTCTTCCAAATGCCCCTTATGTCTCAGGTGGAATTCAGCACCAAGGGGAAAGAGTCCGTATGACTGGAGTTTGTGGTGGGGGGGGGGGGTGCAAAGGGTGCGAGGTTAAGATTGCACTGAGAAAAGTGCCTTTCTGCAGTCTAGGCAAAGGTCAATGCTTCCATGTGTTTGGTAATGCCGTTCTGCAAATGTATTTTAATGCAAAGCAACTGGAGAACTAGACGCATTGGAGTTTCCTAATAAGATCCCCTTTGACAGAGAGCCTGTGTGATGTTTATCTCAGTCCCTGAAGACACAAAGTGGAAGAAATGCAACGGCCCACCATCACCTCCATGGTCTTCCCAAGGATATTTGGCAATAGAAGCTTTGCCACCGGTACATTTTAAGAAGGATTTAAAAATACAATTGATTTCACTTACCTGCATCACAGCCTGGTATGGCAACTACTCGGCCCAGGGCCGCAAGGAACTTCAGAGAGTCGTGAATACCGCCCAGTCCATCACACGAACCTGCCTCCCATCCATTGATTCCATCTACACCTCCCGCTGCCGGGGGAAAGCGGGCAGCATAATCAAGGATCCCTCCCACCCGGCTTACTCACTTTTCCAACTTCTTCCATCGGGCAGGAGGTTCAGAAGTCTGAGAACGCGCACGAACAGACTCAAAAACAGCTTCTTCCCCACTGTCACCAGACTCCTAAATGACCCTCTTATTGACTGACCTCATTAACACTACACCCTGTATGCTTCAACCGATGCCAATGCTTATGTAGTTACATTGTATATCTTGTGTTGCCCTATTATGTATTCTCATGTATTTTCTTGAATTTTGTTTAATTCCCTTTTCTTCCATGTACTGAATGATCTATTGAGCTGCTTGCAGAAAAATACTTTTCACTGTACCTCGGTACACGTGACAATAAACAGATCCAATCCAATCCTCTGGAAACAAAATAACATAGAATCAGAATTTACAGTGCAGAAGGAGGTCATTCGGCCTATGCTGCACATCTCCACATCCGTTGGCTATCTTAAGCCATTCAGCTGCGCCTTCTGTAATGATGCCCACCTATCTCTGCACCCTGCCTGGTGGTCCTCAACTACACCACTGACACGTCACAGCTCGATTTCACCCAATGCTTCCCTTTCCCGTCAAACCTAATCACCCAACACCCTCTTTCCTAATTCCCACCTTCCAAATGTTGTCCCCACCAGATTGGTCTCCAAAGGCTTCCCAACACGAGCTTCAGAATCATTGTCCCTTTGGACAGGTCCTCCTCACTCCCGGCCACTCTGCCTCCCAGTTTGCATGCTCTATTCTTTGGACTGATTAAGTCCAGAGGCCAATAGTGCAATCTCTGCAGCCCTGTACTCCAGGTTCACTTCCTATAGTCCTCTCAGCCTTGCTGTGTCTCTCCACATCACTTGCCATTAACAGGGTCAGACAGCGAGCGATCGAAGGGGTCATTCAGCCTGTCTGCCCCTCTTCCGCGGCTTCATTTACAGCTGGGTGTCCCTGGAGAGGGATTATGCAGAGTCCACCTGCACCATTACCGCCTTCCGTGCTCGCTGGGCACCACAGGGTCTGGGGTGTTATCTAAGGAAGGATGTGCTGGCCTTGGAAAGGGTCCAGAGGAGGTTCACAACAATGATCCCTGGAATTAAGAACTTGTCGTATGAGGAACGTTTGAGGACTCTGGGTCTGTACTCTTTGGAGTTTAGAAGGATGGGGGGGGGGGTATTATTGAAACTTACAGGATACTGTGAGGCCTGGATAGAGTGGACGTGGAGAGGATATTTCCACTTGTCGGAGAAAACAGAGGACACCATCTCAGACTAAAGGGACAATCCTTTACAAGAGATGAGGAGGAATTTCTTCAATCAGAGGGTGGTGAATCTGTGGAACTCTTTGCCACAGAAGGCTGTGGAGGCCAACTCACTGAATGCCTTTAAGACCAAGATAGATAGGTTCTTGATTAATAAGGGGATCAGGGGTTATGGGGAGAAGGGAGGAGAATGGGGATAAGGAAAATATCAGCCATGATTGAATGGCGGAGCAGACTCGATGGGCCAAGTGGCCTAATTCTGCTCCTATGTCTTATGGTTATACTGATCCACCATTTAATTTGAGGTTGTTTCCATGCTTAGTTTGTATTTCAAGTAGTGCCCCTTTAAGGTGCGATCTTCTGATTTGTCCTTTAATTTGTTACAATAGTCTAATTAGTTGAACTCAAAAATAGTCAAAGGCCCACCTCGTTGTCAGCTATCCAGCCAACCACCGCTTATCTTTTATTTCAGATGGATACACAAGAATTTCAAAGTCACTTATGCGCGCACACAGTCAGAGATCCACACACTCACCTTGGTCTCTCCTGACCCGTTTCTCCTTCACCATTGGTGTTGCTCATCTCAGTATGTCCCCTCTCCTGGCTCCCTTCTCCCCGCTGAATTACTCCTTCCAGTCTCTCCATCAGCTCCCTCACACCGACAGTCTCACTATCTCTCACCGCTGACCCGGACAGTCAATCCTTCTACCAACCCACACAAACCATCAGAAAACAGACACCAGTGATTCCCAAGCAGTACACGGGTGGATGTTTGTAAAATAAAAATCATACAAATGGTTTAATAGACTCATAGAACGGCAAAACACAGAAGTCCATTGGGCCCATCAGTGCTGTGTTTTGAAAGAGCTATCCAGTTAGCTGAATGATCAGCCTGTCTCAGGAATCTGCTTCCCTCAATTTGTTGATCCCGGATTGTTTCATACACGATGGCAGCTACGGCCAAAAGGGAACCGGGAAGGGAGGGGCAATATTTACTGCTGTTTTGTGTGGGGATGTGGATGACAGGTCGCGCTGGCCGACGTACTCGCTCTGCACTTTTACTGTGCGACTCTTAGTCTACAAGATCGAAAGGGAATGGATAGAGTGGAGGTGTCAGTCACCAGGGCACATAGATTGAAGTTCCGAGGGGCAAGGTTTAGAGATGTGCGAGGCAGGTTTTCCTACGCAGAGGGTGGAGAGTGCCTGGAACGCGTTGCCAAGGGAGGTTGTGGAAGCAGATACATTAACGGCGTTCAAAAGGCATCTTGACAAACACATGGATAGGATGGGTATAGAGGGATATGGGACAAGGAAGTGCTGAGGGGTTTGGCCAAGGGTGGTATCATGACCGGTACAGGCTTGGAGGGCCGAAGGGCCTGTTCCTGTGCTGCATTGTTCTTTGACTCCAGGAAATCAGGTGTATGGATATGTTGAACAAGCGGAGTGCTTGCATATCACAAGGGCCCCCAAGAACTCCACCATTTCCAGGTTAAAAAGAGAGTCGCTGCCAAATTCAGCACATTGTGTAGAATTTCTCTTCCACTAGTGAGAGCAGGTTTCCTTCCCCAGGCATTACTGGAAAGAATTTACAGAAAACTGGCCATTGGGTTCAATTGGCCCATGCTGGTGTTTAGGTTCCACATCTTTCCTGTTCATCTCACCCCGTCAACGTAACAGATCAATCACAGTGGTCAATCTCCAGTGCTGAGTCTGCACCCAGGGGTGGCGAGACTTGGCAACCAAGGATCCAAAGGTCACCCATACCTCCCGAGTCACCCAACACTCACCCCACATCATGTCTCAAATTCCCCCCCGGACTGTATCCTGAAATATTATCTATTTAATTTGCACTAGCTATTGAACGGAGGGTGAACTTGCTGTCAGCATGAAATAGAGGGGGAAATGCACACCAGGCTCCAGAATCGGCCAAGTGGAAAGACAACCTAATGTTCCGGTTGCAAATCACCCTGAAGAAGGTAAACAGGATGTAGTGTGTATTTCCAGCATGTTTCTGTTTTTATTATATATCAATACTGGTCCAATTATCTGCTGTAACACAGTCTCTCTCTCCCTCTCCTCCCCCTCCCCCCCGCCAACAACGTTTGACACCTTGCACTCTTCAACCTGCATGCACAGGATGGGTTTTTTAAATGGAGGCGGCGGAGGCCTTGGCTGCCAGCTGGACAGCCAGTGAGGGCCCTGCCTCACCTCATTGCAGGAACGCCTGCCGAATGACATGCCAATCAGGCATTTAACTGGGCAACAGTGGGCCTTCCGCGGGATCAAGGACCCCAGTAGCGGGGGTCCCGCCCTCTGAGAGGTGCCAGCCAATCCAGCAGAGGCCAGTGCCTGCTCAGCAGCACCACCTGGAGGGGCAGTGGCCGACGTCAGTAATGGAACCAACCCGAGGCCCAGGGTCGCCGATGGACGCATGCACACGATGGTGGGTAAAGCTGGCACTCGAGGGCGCTCCTTCCTTTCCAATGCCAGGACCCTCGATCAGGCACCGAGTGCCTTTGAAAGTAGCACTACCCCTGTAGGCCTGTAAACAACCCAAAGATGGTTTGTTTTTCTGTGCTCCCTGCATGGTGAGGTCCCCCTCACCACCCACCTCTGGGGCAAGATAAGGTCCCCTTAAGTGGCCATTTATTGCTCACTTAAAGGCCTCAGTTGGTGCTGGGGCAGAGTGGCAACCATGAACATGTCCACCATGGACTTAATGGAGGCATCAGAGTGCCTATCGGGCACCCTCCCGCCACCAAACATGACAGAGGAGGTCTTCAAACACCAGCCACCATGTGCAAGCAGTGCCATTGGGGAATTCAATGAATGATGTCAGGGACACCACGTGGACTCCGAATCCCAGACATTAACGCACCAGACGTGGGCTCACCGCCACTTATCACCTAGCTGGAGACCGTGCGGGATAATAATCAGGTGAACCCAACCAGGGGTTAAGCGGCAACTATTACTATAAATAGCTCAGGGCAATTATGGAACTGACAGTAAACACCTTCCATTGATCAGCCCAATTTACGTACAGCATTTAAAAAATATTTATTACATTTAGCTTTGGATATCCCCCCCACAAAGACAAAAAAAATCTCAGGACAGAATGGCCCAGAATCTACATTCCCGTGCCACAGGATTGGGTCAGAGGAGAGGAGATGGGGGGGGGGGGGGGGGATTACTGCAAATGTGTCCTGGAGGTGCTACAGAACCTCAGGGGCCCTGAGTCTTGTGTAAGTCAGGCAGGGGTATGTTAAGGCAGTTCGGGGTGCTGGGGTAGACGTACTCCAGTATTGACCAGCTGCCGATCAGCTGTGGTTGTGCGAGTGCTGTCCGACCTGACCATTCTCCCGCTGACGAGACGAGGCTGAAGGGAGCTTCGCCCAAGCCAGAGCCGAGGTGGCCTGTGGAACTCAGCCAGCCAGCAACAGGGTATAGTCGAATACCCTGAAATCACTCAGATCCCTCAAATCTCTGAACTTGGTGGGGGTCGGGATGAGGGGAAAACAGAAACAATCGTGGAATACTCTGTAGGGAAACAGTTGAAATCCTCAAGGATGGGAACCCACGAGCTGCTGAATGTGTGGACCACCTGCCCAGAGAGCTGCTTTACTCACACATTATCCACCCCCCCCCCCACCACACACAGTCGTGCCCGGTGAGAGGCAGAGCCCACATCCCTGCTCAGAGAAGAAGTGGGCGCATGGGGAGACCAACGTAGAACACGGGCGGTGTGCCTCAGTGCAAGGAGAGGGCCTCCCCAGTGGCTGTGTGGGGTATGGGTTGACACGATAATAAGGGACTGTGATGGAAAGATATTGAGAGTGGTGGTGGTGGTCTGTGGGGCGGGGGAACAATTTA
Organism: Scyliorhinus canicula; assembly: GCF_902713615.1. Classification (NCBI taxonomy): domain Eukaryota; kingdom Metazoa; phylum Chordata; class Chondrichthyes; order Carcharhiniformes; family Scyliorhinidae; genus Scyliorhinus; species Scyliorhinus canicula. Next base: position 283,190,402 of record NC_052147.1, read on the forward strand.
ACAAAAATAATGAATGGTCTCACACTGCAACCCACCCGTTCCCCAGTTTATGATGCAGCGAGGCTGCACGCAACAGAAAGAAGAGTTCCAGAGACGGACTTGGCGGGCGTGTGGCGGGGCGTGAGTCGAAGACTGGAAATGTGACTGGAAGTTGACATCGTGCAGACGAGGTCTCGGGGAACAAGCTCAGAGACGTGGTTAATCCACAAATCAGGAAGGAAGCGATTGCTGTTTAGCTGCAGAAAGAGAGAGAGACACACACACACGGGAGGTAAAGACGACGAAATGTCCGGCTACACTCCACAGTCCAGCTCCTCGCGAGACAAACCTCCTCAATATTCCAAAAGACCATTGTGATCCTGGGCAGCTCGGTCCACATCTCAGAGACGACAAAAACATACCAACGCAGTGTCGACCACCCCGCCCCTCCCCCCCCACCAAAACCCAGTCTCTGGCAGCGACGGTGCGGCTCGGCAGCCTCAGCAGGCGGCAGCGGTCATTACAGTCACTGGGATGGGAGGGGGATTCCTCGGGGGTCGGTCACCTGCCCCTCCTGGAGGTTTTTGACGAGTTGGGCCAGCCAACGTTTGGTGGTGGTGTCGTCCTTCAGCACCTGGGCAAATGTGGTGTCCTTCAGCTGGTCGGGCAGGCACTGTCGGAGTGCCTCCCTCGCCCTGCGGGATCCCAAAGCAAATCGAGAAGTTCAATACACTGCCTAGAGCACATGACATAACACAGCTTGAAGCATAATAATGGCGGTGAAAGTCTCAGTACGAGTGAACCAGGGTTTTTTTTGCCTACATTCCACAATCTATACCTGAACGTGTTGACACAGAAACAGGGTCTGCTTTGTGCCGAGGGTCCTTACTCACCAGGAACTTTGCTGACATGAATCTTTACAGCACAGAAGGAAGGTGTTCAGCTCAGTCTGTTGACTTTTTGAAAGCTATCCAATTAGCCCATGCTCTTTCCCCATAGGCCTGTAAATCGCTCCTTTTCTTGGAACACTTACAGACGCTGGAATCTACCACCCCACATAGAGTTAGCCTGAATTTGCCAGAACGGTGACCTGCAGATGGGCTGGTTCTGTGAGGGCACTTCTTCCTTCCGCGCAGCCCCTGCAGGGCTCCGCCATGGCTGGCGCGGAGAAGAGAATTCCCCCCCCCCCCTTCTCCCCCGCCCCCATGCGCCAATATACGCCGGTCAGTCTGCCCATGCGCGGAATCACACCGGCACAAGATCATGCCAGCCCTGTGGTGCATGCGCAAAATCGGACCGTTCCTTCGGCGGCGGCTGGAGCAGCGCCAACCCCTCCAGTGTCCACCTAGCCCCGAAAATGAGGAGAATTCCGCACTTTCGGGGGCTGTTGATGCCGGAGTGGTTGCCGCCGGTTTTCCCGCCAGCGTGGGGACTTAGTCCCCAGAAGGGAGGATCCTGGCCAAAGTGTCTCAAAACACCGCATTAGACCGGCCCATTAACCCTGCTCCTTGTCCCACAAACAGATTGGAGGGTGGGAAGCAGTGGTGGACCAGAAGGAGAATTGTTAGCCAATTGGGCCTTTTATTTTCCGATTTTTATTCAATCAGTTCCTGAGTCAATGCTTCTCTCACAATTCTCCTTCCTGTGTGCCACTGCTTCCCTTCTACCCACCCCCCCCTCTCTCTCTCTCTCCCCCCCTCTCTCTCTCTCTCTCCCCCCACCCCCCCCCCCCCCCCCCCCCCCAAATCTGTGGGACAGGGAGCAGGGTTAATGGGACTGGCTGATGTGGTGTTTTGAGACACTTTGGGCGGGATTCTCCTTTCTGGGGACTAAGTCTTCTCACCATCTTGTCAACATTTCATACAATTTACAGTGCAGAAGGAGGGCCATTTGGCCCATTGGAGTCTGCAGCACACCTTGTATAAAGCACCCTGCTTAAGCCATGGCTCCACCCTATCCCTGTAACCCCATTTACTCTTTTGGACCCGTAGGGGCAATTTAGCACGGCCAAACCGGCAGGTCTTTGGACTGTGGGAGGAAGCCGGAGCACCCGGAGGAACCCCACGCACACATGGGGAGAACATGCAGACTCCACACAGACAGTGACCCAAGCCGGGAATCGAACCTGGGACCCTGGAGCAGTGAGGTAACAGTGCTAACCACTGTGCCACCGTGCTGCCCCAAAATTTGGGAAAGAGGTTTTCCAGAGGATAGCAGTTAACATTGAATTCATGACCAATACACTAACTAGATTCAAGAAAATCTCCTGTAACGCTCCTCCGAGATGGGCGGATCGGTAGCACAGTGGTTAGCACTGTTGCTTCACCGCGCCAGGGTCCCAGGTTCGATTTCCGGCTTGGGCACTGTCTGTGCGGAGTCTGCACGTTCTCCCCGTGTCACAATAACGCCCTGGTGTCAGTGTCACAATAACGCCCTGGTGTCAGTGTCACAATAACGCCCTGGTGTCAGTGTCACAATAACGCCCTGGCGTCAGTGTCACAATAACGCCCTGGCGTCAGTGTCACAATAACGCCCTGGCGTCAGTGTCACAATAACGCCCTGGCGTCAGTGTCACAATAACGCCCTGGCGTCAGTGTCACAATAACGCCCTGGCGTCAGTGTCACAATAACGCCCTGGTGTCAGTGTCACAATAACGCCCTGGTGTCAGTGTCACAATAACGCCCTGGTGTCAGTGTCACAATAACGCCCTGGTGTCAGTGTCACAATAACGCCCTGGTGTCAGTGTCACAATAACGCCCTGGTGTCAGTGTCACAATAACGCCCTGGTGTCAGTGTCACAATAACGCCCTGGTGTCAGTGTCACAATAACGCCCTGGTGTCAGTGTCACAATAACGCCCTGGTGTCAGTGTCACAATAACGCCCTGGTGTCAGTGTCACAATAACGCCCTGGTGTCAGTGTCACAATAACGCCCTGGTGTCAGTGTCACAATAACGCCCTGGTGTCAGCGTCAGTGTCACAATGACAATGTCTGTGGGGAGCGGAGGCTATACTGCCAGTACTACCACAAGTTGTTTGTCAAGAACCAGCCACCTCGACACAGGTCTGCTTGGGGGATTAACTTCCTGGATCATGTTGCTGACGTTGGCATACTGAACTCACCGTGGATTGTCGGAGAGACGGAGGTAGCAACGGACAACATGCTTCAACAGCCTGGCCGAGGGCTCTTTGGACAGCTGCAGCACCATCTTGCCCTGCGCGCGGAGACAAGATAATGTTAGAGCAGACTGAATGACTGTTGATTAAGCTGCGTAACCACCCCCCTTTCAACACCATCCGTGAAGTGTCAGACCCCAAGAATACCAGCACCTCACCTCATTCTACGTGGACACCATGAGGCCATTCAACTGTAATCACAGACAAACCTGAAGCTCACCACCACAGAGGACACTTGTTCGGTGCCCCTACCATTGAACTCAGAATTCACTTCCTCCACTGCCACGCGCAGTGCAGGAACTCATCAAGGTCACACCCCACTCTTTCAGCTCACTAGAATCATGACCCTTGTTCAAGTCAAACAAACTTGTTCTAGAAAACTGCTAAACGACGTGGGAGAATGATTAAGTTGTCGGCAATTTAAAAAATTGTAGAGATATTTAACAAGTGCTTGACATTGACCTTTAGTAAAAAGCCTACTGGAGAGGGAATGGGAATCCTGAACAGGCCGAGACTGGGGTTATGATGTTTAAAAAGGAACATTTTGTGGGCAGCACGGTGGCACAGTGAAAAGAGCACCCTAACCCAAGGTTAACACCTCCACCCTCTCCCCATAACCCAGAAACCCCACCCAACACTAAGGGCAATTTTGGACACTACGGGCAATTTATCATGGTCAATCCACCTAACCTGCACATCTTTGGACTGTGGGAGGAAACCGGAGCACCCGGAGGAAACCCACGCAGACACGGGAGAATGTGCAGACTCCGCACAGCCAGTGACCCAAGCCTGGAATCGAACCTGCGACCCTGGAGCTGTGAAGCAATTGTGCTATCCACAATGCTACCGTGCTGCCCGAAAGGGATTGCAAAAGGGGCAATTGTGCTCAACAAACCACAATTCTTTGATAAGGTTGGATGGGTGGAGAACATAACCGCAGCCCCCAACTTACTCTGCTTTACTTTAGGAGGAAGATGGGAGGGATTGGGAAGTCTCAAACTTAAACGGTGAAGAGAAATTTCACAGGAGAGGGCATTGAAACTGGTATAATCAATAGGTTCAAAGAACATCGTTGCTGGGTCAAAGTCCTCAAACTGGCCCCCTAACAGCACTGTAGGTGTATCCACACCAGGTGGACTGCAGCAGTTCACATCAGTGGCTCAACACCATCTTTTCAAAAGCAACGAGGGACGTGCAACAAATCCTGGCGGAGGAAAGGAATAAATAAATATGTGTAGGTGAAGCGCCAGGCTTGTTCAAGGCATTTTATAGAAACATAAAAGATAGAAGCAGGAGGCCATTTGGCCCTTCAAGCCTGCACTGCCATTCATCACGATCATGGCTGATCAGCCAACTCAATAGCCTAATCCTGCTTTCTCCCCATAGCCCTTGATCCCATTCTCCCCAAGTGCTATATTCAGCCGCCTCTTGAATATATTCAATGTTTTAGCATCAACTCCTTCCTGTGGTAATGAATTCCACAGGCTCACCATTCTTTCAGTGAAGAAATGTCTCCTCATCTCTGTCCGAAATGGTCTACCCCGAATCTTCAGACTGTGACCCCTAGTTCTGGTCACACCCAACATCAGGAACATCTTCCCTGCATCTACCCTGTCTAGTCCTGTTAGAATTTTATAAGTCTCTATGAGATCCCCCCTCATTTTTCTGAACTCCAGCGAGAACAATCCTAATCTAGTCAATCTCTCCTCATATGACAGTCCCCCATCCCTGGAATCAGTCTGGTAAACCTTCGCTGCACTCCCTCGAGAGCAAGAACATCCTTCCTCAGAAGGAGACCAAAACTGCGCACAATACTCCAGGTGTGGCCTCACCAAGGCCCTGTATAATTGCAGCAACACATCCCTGCTTCTGTACTCGAAACCTCTCGCAATGAAGGCCAACATACCATTAGCCTTCCTTACCGTCTGCTGCACCTGCATGTTTACCTTCAGCGACTGGTGCACAAGGACACCCAGGTCCCGCTGCACACTCCCCTCTCCCAATTTGCAACAGTTCAGGTAGTAATCTGCCTTCCTGTTTTTGCTTCCAAAGTGAATAATCTCACACTTATCCAAATTATACTGCATCTGCCATCGATTTGCCCACTCGCTCAACCTGTTCAGATCATGCTGTAGGATCCCATCATCCTCGTCACAATTCACCCTCCCACCCATCTGCAAACTTTGAGATGTTACATTTTGTTCCCTCATCTGAATCATTAATATATTGTGAATAGCTGGGGTCCCAGCACCGATCCCTGTGGTACCCCATTCGTCACTGCCTGCCGATTTGAAAACGATCCATTAATCCCTACTCTTTGTTTCCTTTCTGCCAACCAGTTTTCTATCCATCAATACATTTCCCCCAATCCATGCGCTTTAATTTTGCTCGATAACCTCTTATGCGGGATATGTCAAACGCTTTCTGAAAGTCCAAATATACCACATCGACTGGCTCTCCCTTGTCGATTGTATTAGTTACCTCTTCAAAGAATTCTAGTAGATTTGTCAAGCATGATTTCCCCTTCATAAATCCATGCTGACTCGGACTGATCCTGCCACTGTTTTCTAAATGTTCCGCTATAAAGTCCTTGATAACGGATTCAAGAATTTTCCCCACTACCGATTTAATGCTTACTGGTCTATAATTCAGTTTTCTCTCTACCTGACCTTTTGGAATACTGGAGTGAAATTAGCTACCCTCCAATCTGTAGGGACTGCTCCAGAGTCTATAGAAGGCATATAAAAGGCATATTCCTCAATTCGCAACACTACACCTCTCTTTCAGCTCACCAGAATCATGGCCACATGAGAGAATCGTTCGTACGTTTGACAAATGTAAGCCAGCCCTGTGTCATCCAACAGGATCTTCTGCAAGATAAAAGTTGCAACCTAGGGACCAGAACGAGAGAAGAGACGTTACACAAAGCAAAGCAAGAATGATTAACCCAGCTCCGTTTAATCTTTATTATTATCACAAGGAGGCTTCCTTAACACTGCAATGAAGTTACTGTGAAAAGCCCCTAGTTACCTGTTCGGGTACACTGAGGGAGAATTCAGAATGTCCAATTCACGTAATAAGCACGTCTTTCGGGACTTGTGGGAGGAAACCGGAGCACCCGGAGAAAACCCACGCAGGCACAGGGAGAACGTGCAGACTCCACGCAGGCAGTGACCCAAGCCGGCAATCGAACCCAGGTCCCTAGCGCTGTGAAGCAACAGTGCTAACCATTGTGCTACCGTACCGCCCCACGGAAGACAGGGTGAAGATCTGTCAACTGCCTAAAACATGAAGGTTCATCAGGAAAAATGTGAAGTAGCCAGGCACAATGTTCACCAGCAGAAAGGGTGCAATTAAGCAGGCAACCGAGGAAGATACCCCCCTATTGGAAGCTACCGAAGGCAGCAGCTTGATAGTGGGACATTAGCGAGGGGTTTGAGTGAGGTGGGGTTGAATTAGAGAGTGGGTTTCAGACAATATCTTGCTCAGCTAGAGTATTTCGTTGGTATCCGAGAGAGAGGTGGTGTAATTGTTTATAAATTGGATGTTTCACTATTCCGAAGTGATGGACATTAACTGGGAATTGAATTGTGTTCCTATAAATAGGCTAATGCCCATCTCTTGAATACAATTAAGATACCCAATGAATATAAAATTAACAATTGGCAAATGTATCCTAGCATAATTGTACTTAAACCTTCGCAGAGCTGCAATAACAAATATCTTATGACCACCATCTCCCTATCCACCTTCCCCACATCAGAGGAGCCCCTACCGTTTTCGACAATTCACTTCCCGACTCCATAATCCGTAGACAGAGGGGAATAATTTCTGTTGTCAGAAGGAAGTTGATGACTTCCTGTTCATCTGTTTTTACTAAGGCTCCTGCAGAAAGGTCAAAGAACGGATTTTAAAAAACAGCGAACTACAGTTCACAACCAGTCAACCTGGGCTAGAACGTCAGACAAACTGCAATGATGGGAAGGACAATTGGTAGGAGGGGCAGCGAGGGAAGCTCTAATTCCAGTTTCCACCTGGACCACATGTGCAGCGTGGCCTATATTTATATACAATCAAAATACCCTGGATGCTGGAAATCTGAAAAACAGAAAGTGCGGGAAAAGCTCAGCAATCTGTGGAAAGAGAAAAAGAGTTATCAAGTCGAATACGGTCGTTTCTGCAGCCAATCTTCCAATGAGGTACATCGCAGCTATCTGGACCCAGCGCAGTTCTACAATTTCAGACCACGACCATGGAATGCAAATGCTTGCCAGCCTTTAGATCAGAGAATTTAACATGCATAAGGAGGTCATTCGGCTCATCGAGACTGCACCGGCCCTTACAAAGAGCACCCTACTCAAGGCCACATATCCACCTCATCCCTGTAACCCCCACTTAACCTTTTTTGGACACTAAGGGAAATTTATCATGGCCGATCCACCTAACCTGCGCATCTTTGGACTGTGGGAGGAAACCGGAGCACCCGGAGGAAACCCACGCAGACACGGGGAGAAAGTGAAGACTCCGCACAGACAATGATCCCAGTCGGGAATCGAACCTGGGACCCTGAAGCGGGGAAGCAACTGTGCTAACCACTGTGCTACCGTGTTGCCCCAACGGCAAGAGATTAGAGTAGAATACTTAAAAAGAGGTCTAGCTACAATTGTACAGGGTTTTGGTGGGATCACATCTGGACACTGCGCAGTTTTGGTCTCCACATTGCGCAAAGGATATATTTGCATTGGAAGCAGCTTGGCGAAGATTCACCAAAATGGTCTCTAGGATAGAGAGTTGTTCTGTGATGAGAGGCTGTGTAAATTGAGCTTACGTTCTCTAGAGGTTAGAAGAATGAGGTGACTCATTAAAACCTACAATATTCTTGACAAGGTGGACGGGAACAGATTATTTCCACTGGTCAGGGAATCTAAAACATGGGGGTACAGTCTCAGGATAAAAGGCTGAGATGAGGAGAAATTGCTTCACTCAAAGGGTTGTGAATCTTTCAAATTTCCAACACCTTGACAGTTGTGGATGCTCCATCGTTGAATGCATTGGAGGCTGGAACAAATTTTTGCTCTCTGGAGCTTGTTCAAGGAACAAAGACTGCGTGTCCTTGATGAAAAATGAAAATCGCTTATTGTCATGAGTAGGCTTCAATGAAGTTACTGTGAAAAGCCCCTAGTCGCCACGTTCCGGCGCCTGTCCAGGGAGGCTGGTACGGGAATCGAACCGTGCTGCTGGCCTGCTTTAAAAGCCAGCGATTTAGCCGAGTGAGCTAAACCAGCCCCTGATAGGTATGTTCCTGTCAGGCAGGGAGGAAATGGCCACGTGAGGGAACCATGGTTCACAAAAGAGGTTGAATGTCTCGTCAAGAGGAAAAAGGAAGCGTATGTAAGGATGAGAAAACAAGGTTCAGTTGGGTCGCTTGAGGGTTACAAGGTAGCAAGGAATGAGCTAAAAAAAAAAAAGGACTTAGGAGAGCTAGGAGGGGGCATGAGAAGTCCTTGGCGGGTCAGATCAAGGACAACCCCAAGGCTTTTTACTCTATTGTGAGAAATAAAAGAATGACCAGGGTGAGGTTAGGGCCGGTCAAGGACAGTAGTGGGATCTTGTGCATGGAGTCAGAAGAAATAGGAGAGGCGTTGAATGAATACATTTCTTCAGTGTTCACCAAGGAGAGGAGCCATGTTTCTGAGGATGAGAGTATGATACAGGCGGGTAGGCTGGAGGAGGTAGATGTTCTGAGGAAGTAGTAGAAATTTTGAAAAACCTTAGGGTCGACAAGTCCCCTGGCCAGATGGGATATATCCAAGGATTCTTTGGGAGGCAAGGGATGAGATTGCAGAGCCTTTGGCTTTGATCTTTGGGTCCTCACTGTCCACGGGGATAGTGCCAGAGGACTGGAGAGTGGCAAATGTTGTTCCTCTGTTCAAGAAAGGGAATAGGAATGACCCTGGTAATTATAGGCCAGTTAGTCTTACTTCGGTGGTCGGTAAGTTAATGGAAAAGGTCCTGAAGGATAGGATTTATGACCATTTGGAAAGATGCAGCTTAATCCGGGATAGTCAACACGGATTCGTGAAGGGTAAGTCTTGCCTCAAAAATTTGATTGAATTCTTTGAGGAGGTAACTAAGTGTGTAGATGAAGGTAGAGCAGTTGATGTTGGATACATGGATGTTAGTAATGCGTTTGATAAGGTTTCCCATGGTCGGCTCATGATGAAAGTAAGGAGGTGTGGGATAGAGGAAAATTTGGCCAATTGGATAAGTAATTGGCTATCACATAGAAGACAGAGGGTGGTGGTGGATGGAATGTTTTCAGAACTGGAGACCAGTTACCAGTGTTGTACCACAAGGATCAGTGCTGGGTCCTCTGCTATTTGTGATTTTTATCAATGACTTGGGGGAGGGGGTTGAAGGGTGGGTCAGTAAATTTGCTGATGACACCAAGATTGGTGGAGTAGTGGATGAGGTGGAGGGCTGTTGTAGGCTGCAAAGAGACATTGATAGGATGCAGAGCTGGGCTGAAAAATGGCAGATGGAGTTTAATCCTGATAAATGCGAGGTGATTCATTTTGGTAGGACAAATTTGAAGGCGGATTACAGGGTCAACAGCAGGGTTCTGAGGAATATGGAGGAACAGAAAGATCTTGGGGTTCATGTTTAGATCTCGGATGGTTGCCACTCAAGTGGACAGAGCCGTGAAGAAGGCCTATAGTGTGTTAGCGTTTATTAACAGGGGCTTGAGTTTAAGAGACGCGGGGTTCTGCTGCAACTATACATGACCCTGGTGAGACCACATTTGGAGTATTGTGTGCAGTTCTGGTCACCTCACTAGAGGTTTATAAGATGATGAGAGGGATAGATAGAGTGGACGTTCAGAGACTATTTCCTCGGGTGGATGTAGCTGTTACAAGGAGGCATAACTATAAGGTTCAGGGTGGGAGATATAGGAGGGATGTCCGAGGTAGGTTCTTTACTCAGAGAGTGGTTAGGGTGTGGAATGGACTGCCTGCTGTGATAGTGGAGTCGGACACTTCAGGAACTTTCAAGCGGTTATTGGATAGGCACATGGAGCACACCAGAATGACAGGGAGTGGGATAGCTTGATCTTGGTTTCGGACAATGCTCGGCACAACATCGAGGACCGAAGGGCCTGTTCTGTGCTGTACTGTTCTATGTATTTCTTTCTACACAGACTGTATTTCTTTCTGTACAGATACAGCCATTCTTGAATATCTTTGATGATCCATTGACCCAACTGGAAAACAGAGATAAAAGCAAAATACTGCAGATGCTGGAAATCTGAAATAAAAGCAGCAAGTGCTGGAAAAATCTCTGCAGATCCAGCAGCAGCTATGGAGAGAAAAACAGGGTTAACGTTTCAAGCCCAACATGTCTTTATTTTTTATTTACAAGAGCAGGATAGCAGAGGGTTTGGAGAAGATTGTGTCTAGCCAATGGTTAGGAGGGGTTATTGGGTTATGGGGATAGGGTGGAAGTGAGGGCTTAAGTGAGTCGGTGCAGACTCGATGGGCCGAATGGCCTCCTTCTGCACTGTATGTTCTATGTTCTAATGGATGGGGAAGAGATTGCAACAGAAAATGTTGGACAATCTCAGCAGGTCTGACAACGTCTGTGGGAGAGAGAAGGGAGCGAACGTTATTCGAGTTTGAATGATTCTTTGTCAACGCTTTACCAGAGACTCATCCAGACTCTCTTCCCTCTTCACAGCTGCTGTCAGACCTGCTGAGATTGTCCAGCATTGTCTGTTTTTTGTTTCAGATTCCAGCATCTGCAGTAATTTGATTTTATCTCAGTGAAGCGACTGTGTTTGGCCAACGAGGAAGGGGTTGGAGAAGGGTCGAGCTGACGGCAATTCCTGATTCGCAATACCGTAGCGTCTACAAGTAGAACTCCCATTTCAATGAACTACTGGAGGATTTCCAGGCTTCAGTGAAACTACAGCACAGAACATTTCAGCACCAAGAGTGACAAGAAAACCCGCCAAACAGGAAACAGTGCTTACCTATGACACCCAGGCTGGTGAGTCGCAAATACTCAAATGGTCTCGTCTTACTGACAGTGTGCAAGAATGGATAGAGGAAGAGTGGGATGTGAGCGGCTAGAAATGCTGACCTGAGAACACAACAGGAGAAAACACAACTCGTTACAAACCAGGCCTGTATTGGAGCTCAGGCACTACTCCACTGCATTCACCAGAACCTTAGTCGGACTAAGAGTTAATAAGAACATAAGAACTAGGAGCAGGAGTCAGCCATCTGGGCCCTCGAGCCTGCTCCGCCATTCAATGAGATCAAAGCTGATCTTTTGTGGACTCAGCTCCACTTTCCGGCCCGAACAGCATAACCCTTAATCCCTTTATTCTTCAAAAAACTATCTTTATCTTAAAAACATTTAATGAAGGAGCCTCAACTGCTTCACTGGGCAGGGAATTCCATAGATAAGTTATGAGGCTCAGTAAGATCTCACTTCTGAGATCTCACCTGCTTAGATCCAGACCCGAGAATTATAAGATATTGACAAATCACTCAGAAACCAGCTCTGCGTAGAGTGTCATGTTTACTACAGCAGATTTAAAGCAACAGAATTTACACCAAAAGCTGCACAAAGAGTAATAATAATCTTTACTGTCAGAAGTGGGCTTACATTAACACTGCAATGAAGTTACTGTGAAAAGCCCCTAGTCGCCACATTCCAGCGCCTGTTCGGGTACACAGAGGGAGAATTCAGAATGTCCAATTCACTTAACAGCAAGTTGGGACTTGTGGGAGGAAACCGGAGCACCCGGGGGAAACCCACGCAGACACGGGGAGAACGTGCAGACTCCACACAGACAGTGACCCAAGCCGGGAATCGAACCCGGGACCCTGGAGCTGTGGAGCAACAGTGCTAACCACTCTGCTACCATGTCGGCCACATAAAATCCACCCAAGCCAAGCGACTCAGTTTCAGGAATTTGCTATTCCTATTCCGGCTGCATAATGATTCTTCCTTTTGCAGTATCTTTAATTTCCTTTTTCAGGGGTGGCCTAGGTGTTGGTTTTTCAGGACCTTATTGTCCCATAAGAGTCTCCCTTAATACAAAATGTCCACCAAAATTGTGTGATCTTTATCTAAAGTTTAGATTCTAAACCATGGAGTGAACAATCACCTTGAAGTCACCTTCTCCAGCGACTACGTCACATAGTCAGGACTGCTTTCCTCATCTCTTTGTTTTCCCATGGCCAGTTCCTCACAGTTTTCAACCGTACTTATCCGAAGGCTCCAGTGTTACTGCTTGTTTAAAGTGTTCACTAAGGCCGACGCACTGACTAACCGTGCATTCCAGTGAGTATCTAGCTTCCACCATTCAAAGCTGTCATATGTTGAGAAGTCTTCTGGTCTTTTTGAGCTTGTATAACTTATAGCAAGCTGGGAGAGAGTGAGAGAGAGAGGGAGCGAGAAGAGGAGAAGAGCGAGAGGGAGCAAGAGGAGAAGAGCGAGAGGGAGCAAGAGGAGAAGAGCGAGAGGGAGTAAGAAGAGGAGGAAGAGAGCGCAAGAAGAGGAGGAGGAGGAGGAGAGGAGAGAGAGGGGGTGTGAGAGAGGAAAAGGGAGAGAGGGCGAGAGAAAAAGGGAGAGAGGACAAGAGAGAAAAGAAAAGAAGAGGAGAGAGAGAGCGAGGGAGAAAGAAAAGAGGAGAGAGAACCGCAACAATGCAACCAGAACCTAAAGAGCGATATTTTCCTTTCTAACATGAACTGCAACGGTTCAAGTAGGCAACTCACCACCACCTTCTCAAGGGCAATTAGGGGTGGGCAATGAACGCTGGCCTGGCCAGTGACACCCACATCCCTTGAATTAATTTTTAAAATCAGCTCGTGAGTCGGTGAGTGATTAGAAAAATGAACAGGGTTGTACAGGTATAACACCCTTCATGTCCTGAAGCACTTTACAACCAGTGGATAAGACACAAGCAAATACAACACCTATTTCCCCCGTTACACAAATATTAAGTTACATGAACTAAATTACCATGTTTGGTAATATTGTTCAACATTACAAGGGGCAGCACGGTAGCATGGTGGTTAGCATAAATGCTTCACAGCTCCAGGGTCCCAGGTTCGATTCCCGGCTGGGTCACTGTCTGTGTGGAGTCTGCACGTCCTCCCCGTGTGTGCGTGGGTTTCCTCCGGGTGCTCCGGTTTCCTCCCACGGTCCAAAGATGGGCGGGTTAGGGGGATTGGCCATGCTAAATTGCCCGTAGTGTCCTAAAAAAGTAAGGTTAAGGGGCGGGTTGTTGGGTTACGGGTATAGGGTGGATACGTGGGTTTGAGTAGGGTGATCAATGCTCGGCACAACATCAAGGGCCGAAGGGCCTGTTCTGTGCTGTACTGTTCTATGTTCTATTACAAATAGTTGCATGAATTAGTCTCTGGAACCTCAGATCCCATATCCCTGGATTCCTTTAGTATCAGAAATGACACACTGGGTTCTTCAGCCCATAATCCAGGCTGGAATCCCAGGGCAGGACTGAGCCTGGTGCCACCTTACAGACGACATTAAACCCTAGCCTTGGCTGCTCCCTCAGATGATCATAGCGACTATTTTAAGAGCAGATGAGTTCTGTCCAGTTCTGGTCAACATTTCTCTCTCAGCCAACACTTCAAAACAGATGATTGAGTCATTTATGCTGGCTGTGAAAAAGCCAGTTGCCGCGTTTCTTACAATATGATACTTCTCCAGTGTTTCACTGCCTCTGAAGTGCTTTGGGGCCTCGCGCAATAGTGGAAGGTGCTAGATAAATGCAAATCTTTTATTTCTTCAGCTGATGTGCAACCCCACACAGGAATCCAACACAAGACTCCCCAGAAGTCTAAGACCGCAGAGGAAAATAAAATGCAGAGAAGAGGAAGGACTTCTGGAAGCAGAGATGTTACCTGGTTTCTGGGTGCGATGCTACACATTGTAACAATGCGAGTGCGTTACACACACGGTTAGACTGATGAGCTGTCAGTGTTGGAGGATTGATAGAAGGATAAATGTTTACAATCTCCTGGGAAAAAAAAAGAAATGCAAGAAGAAAATCGCATTAACCCAAAGTGGGGATACAGTGTGATTGAGCCGACACGAATGAAACTCTAGGCAACCCACAGTGTTCTAACCAACACCACATATCAGGCACGGGCAGATATTCCTACCAAAAGAGGCTTCTGCAAGCTCTGCATGGCAAACGGCGGCAGGTGACAGGGGAGCAAAGTAGTAAAAGACTGAAAGGATTCATACAGTAACACCGTCCCCATCAAACACTCCCAGTAACAGGTACAACATGGAGTTGGATACAGAGTAAAGCTCCCTCTACCCCGTCCCCATCAAACATTCCCGGGACAGGGACAGCACGGAGTTAGATACAGAGTAAAGCTCCCTCTACACTGTCCCCATCAAACACTCCCAGTCCCATCAAACACTCCCAGTAACAGGTACAACACGGAGTTGGATACAGAGTAAAGCTCCCTCTACCCCGTCCCCATCAAACATTCCCGGGACAGGGACAGCACGGAGTTAGATACAGAGTAAAGCTCCCTCTACACTGTCCCCATCAAACACTCCCAGGCCAGGTACAGCACGGAGTTAGATACAGAGTAAAGCTCCCTCTACACTGTCCCCATCAAAACACTCCCAGGACAGGTACAGCACGGAGTTAGATACAGAGTAAAGCTCCCTCTACACTGTCCCCATCAAACACTCCCAGGACAGGTACAGCACGGGGTTAGATACAGAGCAAATCTCCCTCTACACTGTCCCCATCAAACACTCCCAGGACAGGTACAGCACGGGGTTAGATACAGAGTAAATCTCCCTCTACACTGTCCCCACCAAACACTCCCAGGACAGGTACAGCACAGGGTTAGATACAGAGTAAAGCTCCCTCTACACTGTCCCCATCAAACACTCCCAGGACAGGTACAGCACGGGGTTAGATACAGAGTAAAGCTCCCTCTACACTGTCCCCATCAAACACACCCAGGACAGGTACAGCATGGGGTTAGATCCAGAGTAAAGCTCCCTGTACACTGTCCCCATCAAACACTCCCAGGACAGGTACAGCACGGGGTTAGATACAGAGTAAAGCTCCCTGTACACTGTCTCTATCAAACACTCCCATGGCATACAGCACAGGGTTATATACAGCTGAAGCTCTAAGCTGCCCCACTGCTGCGAGTGAATGACAAGATTCGACATGTAATGGACCGTTACCTGTAGGAGGGCAGCAATGGTTCCGAAGGAGTGCCATAGCATGGGGGCCAGGTCAGGCACTGACTCCCTCTTCTTACTGAGTTCTAACAAGGCATTTTCCCGGGTCTCAGGGCTTGACAGCTCATTGATCCACTGGTAAATCTTCTCACGATCCACCTGAGCCAGCGCTGTAACCGGCTGTGAGCAGGACAAGAAGAAACATCAACAGGCAGATTAGCATCATGACAAGTGAATGACATAGAAAAGAACCACGGAATGGCTGCAGCACAGCAGGCCATTCGGTCCATCAGGCCTCTCTCCAGCAGCAACTCAGTTCAGCCCACACTCCTGCCACTTTCCCCAAAATTGTTCTCTCAGGCTGTTTATCCATTTCCCCTTTGAAAAGCCACAGCTGAATCTGCCTCCATCACACTCAGGCAGTGTACTGACAGCAGTCAGGGTGCCAATAGCCATTGTGCTGTATCTACAATTCCCACTGCTTACCCCATTCATGCTGGTCTCAGGCAGCTGGCTATATATAGATATAGAACAGTACAGCACAGTACAGGCCCGTCGGCCCTCGATGTTGTGCCGAGCAATTATCACCCTACTCAAACCCACGTATCCACCCTATACCCGTAACCCCCCCTTAACCTTACTTTTTAGGACACTACGGGCAATTTAGCATGGCCAATCCACCTAACCCGCACATCTTTGGACTGTGGGAGGAAACCGGAGCACCCAGAGGAAACCCACGCACACACGGGGAGGACATGCAGACTCCACACAGACAGTGACCAAATATCTGGCATAATCGCTGATTGGCTGGGTAAATTGCATTGCAACCATTAAAAATGCTTCAAGGGTTCGGCAGAGCAGATGCCAAGAGGCTGCTCCACTTGCTGGAGACTCCAGGACTCAGCGTCATGGTCTCCTTTTTTAAAAATTTAGTGTACACAATTCATTTTTCCAATTAAGGGGCAATTTAACGTGGCCAATCCACCTAGCCTGCACATCTTTTGGGTTGTGGGGGCGAAACCCACGCAAACACGGGGAGAACGTGCAAACTCCACACGGACAGTGACCCAGAGCGAAGATTAAACCTGGGACCTCAGTGCCGTGAGGCAGCAATGCTAACCACTGCGCCACCGTGCTGCCTGCCATGGCCTCTTAATAATAATAATCTTTATTGTCACAGGTAGGCTTACATTAACACCACAATGAAGTTACTGTGAAAATCCCCCCGTCGCCACATTCCGGCGCCTGTTCGGGTACACAGAGGGAGAATTCAGAATGTCCCATTCACCGAACAGCACGTCTTTCGTGACTTGTGGGAGGGAACCGGAGCACCCGGAAGAAACCCACACAGACACTGGGAGGACGTGCAGACTCCGCACAGACAGTGAGCCAAGCCGGGAATCGAACCCGGGTCCCTGGCGCTGTGAAGCAACAATGCTAACCACTGTGCTACCGTGCCGCTCATGATAATTGGCTGGCCAAAGAGAAAATCTTCATTCCGAATCTTTAGATTTCTCCGCCCCAGAGGACTGCGGATGCTCCACTGTTGAATATATTCAAGACAGAGACTGATAGATATTTGGACACCAAGACAAAACAAAGCCGATGTATATGGCCAGCCGCTGCAGCAGATCAAACGGCCGAATGGGCTACTTCAGCTCTTATTTGTTACACAGCATGCCTGTGATGGGTGGTGGGCACTGGATACTCCGGAACAGCACTGAGGTCACATCTTTTGGATTAGATATTAAACTGAACCCGTGTTCTCGGTTGGATGTATTTTGGAAATGAAACAGGGGGTTTTTCCGTGGTGTCCTGACCAATATTTCTCGCTCTACCGGGATGTTAAATCTGCCCATTGTATTAGGACTTGCTGAGGTCATACGAGGCAATATGGAAACGGGAGCGCTTGCTAACTATAGTTTATCAGCCCCATATACAGCTCATAGTTGATGGTTGGATTCCCTTTAGTGTTGAGTACTGAATCACCTGCTCCTTCTCACGGCAATTTACAGTGATTAGTCAAATTAATTACAGTAATTTAATCGCTTCAAAATGCGATGGGAGTGTCCAGCTGTAATGCACGAGTCTTTAAGAGGGTGGAACGCACAAGCCCAGGAAATAATGATTTAAATTCAGGCAAGTTAGCTTTTCCCCCGCTTTATCCGTCATGGGACATGGGTTTCACCAACCAACAGCATTTCTTTCCCACTCCTAATTGCCCCTTGAACGGAGTGTTTTGTTAGACCACAAGACATAGGAGCAGAATTGGGCCACTCGACCCATCGAGTCTGCTCCGCCATTCAATCATGGCTGATATTTTCTCATCCCCATAACCCTGACCCCTTATTAATCAAGAACCTAATCTATCTCTGCCTTAAAGACGCTCAGTGATTTGGCCTCCACAGCCTTCTGTGGCAAAGAGTTCCACAGATTCACCACCCTCTGGCTGAAGAAATTCCTTCTCATCTCCGTTTTAAAGGATCGTCCCTTAATTGTTGGGCAATTAAGAATCACACGGAGGCCAGACCGGGTAAGGCCGGCAGATTTCCTTCCCTAAAGGGCATCAGTGAACCAGATGGGTTTTTATGACAATCAATGATAGTTTGATCATTATTGAGACACGCTTCATAATTTCAGATTTACTAACGGGGATTAGAACCCAGGCCCCCATGATCATTAACCTGAGCCTCCAGATTACTGGTCCAGCAACATT
Organism: Scyliorhinus canicula; assembly: GCF_902713615.1. NCBI lineage: Eukaryota > Metazoa > Chordata > Chondrichthyes > Carcharhiniformes > Scyliorhinidae > Scyliorhinus > Scyliorhinus canicula. Next base: position 283,208,529 of record NC_052147.1, read on the forward strand.
ACCAGTGCTGCACTTCCTCCCGATTCATTTGGGCTTTCCCCACTCTTATTGCTTATAGTTTGTAAGGTCTTTTTGTGGTTTATAGTTTGTACGGGCTATATTCTGTAGTAACAAGGACCAGGAAAGAAAGGCCCTAGAGTAATTGATATTATTGGATATTCAGCATCTATCAAAAGGTTTAACTCAAAAGGGGAAAGTCATAGCAGGAGAGTTCAAAGCCTTGGTTTGCTCCTCTTGCTCCATTTGGGAGGCCAGCAACATTACCAGTGTCAGGGGCCAGCATGTGAGCAGGAAATGTCTCCAGCTGCAGCTCCCGAAAGCTTTGGAGCTGGAGCGTCAGTCGGGGACTCTGTGGAAGGCGGAGAGTATCGTGGCTAGGACGTATAGAGAGGTGGTCACACCGCAGGCTCAGACTCTGCAGGAAGGGAATGGGTGACCACCAGGCAGAGCAAGAGAGTTAGGCAGACTGTGCGGAAATCTCCTATGGCCTTTCCCCTGCAAAACAGATATACCACTTTGGATACCATTGAGGGGAAGCAGCAACAGCCAAATTAATTGCACCACGATTGGCTCTGCTGCAGAGGGGAGGAGTAAAAAGTGTATGAATGCAATAGTTATAGAGGATTCGATTGTAAGGGATATAGCTTATGCATTTCTGTGGCTGCAAACAGGACTCCAGGATGGTATGTTACCTCCCTGGTGCTCGGGTCAAGGTTGTGTTGGAGCAGTTACAGGACATTCTGGAGGGGGAGGGTTAACAGCCAGTGGTCGTGGTACAAACGACATAGGCTAAAAAGGGTTGAGGCCCTAAAAGCAAAATATAGGGAGTTAGGATGCAAGTTGAAAAGTAGGACCTCAAAAGATAGTGATCTCAGGATTGCAACCGGTGTCACGTGCCAGTCAGAGCAGAACTAGCAGAATGCATAAGATGAATATATGACTGGATAGATGGCGCGAGGTGCAGGGTTTCAGATCCCCCGGACATTGTGATCGGTTCTGGGGAGGTGGGACCGAGTACAATTTTGACAGGTCATATCCGGGCAGTACCAGGACGAATGTCCTAGGGGAAGTATTTGCACTAAAATGGCAGGGGGACGAGAGCCTATGCAAGGAGTCAGAGAAGGGGAATCAAGGACAAGAGTAAAAGACAGAAAGGGTAATAAGAAAAGTGATAGGCAGAGAAATCAAGGGCCTAAATCAAACAGGGTCACATGAAAAATAATGGGGACAGGACAAGTAATGCTAAAAACACAATAGATGTAAACAGGTATGATATAGTAAGAAGTCTTACATCAGGTTAAAGTCTAACAGGTTTGTTTCGAATCAGTAGCTTTAACTCACCTGATGAAGGAGCTGCGCTCCGAGAGCTAGTAATTCAAAACAAACCTGTTGGACTTTAACCTGGTGTTGTAAGACTTCTTACTGTGCCCACCCCAGTCCAACGCCAGCATCTCCATATCATAGGTATGATGTAGTCAGAATTACAGAGACAGGGATGGGAATTGAACATCCAGAGGTATTCAGTATTTAAAAAGGACAGAAAATAAGAAAAAGGTGATGGGATTGCAGCACTGGTTAAAGAGGAAATGGAAGTAATAGCGAGGAAAGACATTAGCTCCGACAATGTGGAATCTGTATGGGTAGAGCGAAGAAACACGAAGGAGCAAAAAACATTATATAGACACCCAAACAGTAGTGATGATATTGGGAATGGCATTAAACAGGAAATTAGAGACACATGCAAAAAAGGAACATCTGTAATCATGGGTGACTTTAATCTGCACATAGATTGGGTAAATCAAATTAGTCACAATATGCTGGAGGAGGAATTTCTGGAGTATATACGGGTTTGTTTACTGGAGCAATACATTGAGAAACCAACTAGAGAGCAGGCCATCCTAGATTGAGTATTGTGTAATGAGAAAGGAATCATTGACAATCTAGTTGTGTGATGAGCAACCATAATATGATAGAACTTTTCTAATATGATAGGGGAATGTGCAATGAGACCTTGGTGTCCTCGTACACCAGTCACTGAAGGTAAGCATGCAGGTGTAGCAGGCAGTAAAGACGACAAATGGTATGCTGGCCTTCAATGCGAGAATGAAGCGGCACGGGAGCACAGTGGTTAGCACTGTTGCTTCACAGCGCCAGGTCCCAGGTTGGGTTCCTGGCTTGGGTCACTGTCTGTGCGGAGTCTGCACGTTCTCCTTGTCTCTGCGTGGGTTTCCTCCGGGTGCTCCGGTTTCCTCCCACAAGTCCCGAAAGACGTGCTTGTCAGGTGAATTGGACATTCTGAATTCTCCTTCTGTGCACCCGAACAGACGCCGGAATGTGGCGACTCGGGGCTTTGCACAGTAACTTCATTGCAGTGTTAATGTAAGCCTACTTGTGACAATAAAGATGATTATTATTATAAGATTCAAGTACAGGAGCAGGGGTATCTTGCTGCAATTGTACAGGGCTTTGGCGACACCACACTTGGGAATATTGTGCGCAGTTTTAGTCTCCTATCTGAGGAAGGATGTTCTTGCTATAGAGGGAGCGCAGCAAAGGTTTATCGGACTGATTCCTAGGATTGCAGGACTAAGGTTTGAGGAGAGATTGTTAGGATTAAATTTGCTGGACTTCAGAAGAATGAGGGAGGAAATCTCATAGAAACCTATAAAATTCTAAGTGGACTAGACTGGGTAGGTGCAGGAAGGATGTTCCTGATAGTGGAGGTATCCTGAACCTGGGGTCATTAGTGAAGGAGATGGGAAAATTTCTCAGGACGAGAAGAGAAATGCCTTCACCCAGAGAGTGGTGAACCTGTGGAATTCGCTACCACAGGAAGCAGTTGAGGCCAAAACATTGTAGGTTTTCAAGGAGTTGTCAAACAGGATCAAGGAGAATTCCAAGGCTTTTATTTTGCATAATAAGCAAGAGGGTAGCCATGGAAAGGATTGGTCCACTCAAGGGCAGAGGAGCAAATCTATGTTTGGAGCCAGAGGAAATAGGCGAGGTATTAAATGAGTACTTTGCATCAGTATTCACCAAAGACAAGGACTTGGTGGATGATGAGTCTAGGGAAGGGAGTGTAGATATTCTGGGTTATGTCAATACACCCCTAAATCAAATGATTTAGAGGTAGCACAGTTGCTTCACAACTCCAGGGTCCCAGGTTCGTTTCCCGGCTTGGGTCACTGACTGTGCGGAGGCTGCACGTTGTCCCTGTGTCTGCGTGGGTTTTTCCGGGTGCTCCGGTTTCTTCACACAGTCCAAAGGTGTGCAGGTTAGGTGGATTAGCTATGCTAAATTGCTCTTAGTGTCCAAAAAAGGTTGGGTGAGGTTACTGGGATAGGGTGGAGGTGTGGGCTTAAGTGGGGTCTTGACAGAAATCCTTGTATTCTCATTGGATGTAGGTGAGTTCCCAGAGGACTGGAGAATAGCCAAATAACCTTGTTTAAGAAGGGTAGCAAGGATAATCCAGGAAATTAAAGGCCAGTGAGCCTTACATCAGTGGTAGGAAAATTATTGGAGAGAATTCTTCAAGACAGGGTTTACTCCCATTTGGTACCAAATGGACGTATTAGCGAGGGGCAGCATAGTTTTGTGAAGGGGAAGTATTGCCGTACTAACTTGATATGAGTTTTTTGAGGAAGTGACGAAGATGACTGATGAAGACAGGGCAGTGTTGTCTACATGGACTTCAGTAAAGCCTTTAACAAGGTCCCTCATGGCAGACTGATACAAAAGATGAAGTCGCACAGGATCAAAGATGAACTGGAAAGATGGATCCAGAACTGGCTGGGTCATAGAATGCAGACGGTAGCCAGTGGAAGGGTGCTTTTTTCTAATTGGAGGGGTGTGACTAGTGGTGTTCCGCTGGGATCAGTGCTGGGACCTTTGCTGTTCGTAGTATCTATAAATGATTTGGAGGAAAATGTAACTGGTCTGATTAGCAAGTTTGCGCCTGACACAAAGGTTGGTGGAATTACGAATAGCGATGAGGACTGTCAGAGGATTCAGAGGGATAATAGATCGGTTGGAGACTTTGACCGAGATGGCAGATGGAGTTTAATCCGGATAAATGTACGGTAATGCATTTGGAAGGTCCAATACAGATGGGAAATATGCAGTAAACGGCAGAACCTTTAAGAGTATTGACAGTCAGAGAGATCTAGGTGTACAGGTACACAGGTCACTGAAAGGGGCAACACAGGTGGAGAAGGTAGTCAAGAAGGCATTCGGCATGCTTGCCTTCATTGGCCGGGGCATTGAGTATAAAAATTGGCAAGTCATGCTGCAGCTGTATAGAACCCCAATTCTGGTTGCCACACTACCAGAAGGATGTGGAAGCTTTGGAGAGGGTACGGAAGAGATTTACCAGATGTTGCCTGGTATGGAGGGCTTTAGTTTGGAGTAGAGATTGGGTAATCCCTTTGTCCTCACTGGAACGACAGAGATTGATGGGCGACCTGATAGAAGTCTACAAGATTATGAGTGACATGTTCAGAGTGGATAGTAAGAAGCTTTTTCCCAGCGTAGAAAAATCAATTACTAGGAAACAGTGTGGAGATGCCAGCGTTGGGCCGGGGTGGGCACAACAAGAAGTCTTACAACACCAGGTTAAAGTCCAACAGGTTTGTTTAGAGTCACTGGATTTCAGAGCGCAGCTCACTCATCTGATTAAGAAGCTGTGCTCCGAAAGCTAGCAACTCCAAAGAAACCTTTTGGACTTTAACCTGGTATTACAAGACTTCTTACAGGGGACATAGGTTTAAGCTGCGAGGAGAAAAGTTTCGAGGAAATGAGCGAGGGAAGTTTTTTTTTTTACAGAGGGTGCCTGGAATTCGCGGGAGAGGTGGTGGAAGCCAATACGGTAGCGAGGTTTAAGCGGCACCTTGACAAATACATGATTAGGATGGGAATAAAGGAATACGGACTCCAGAAGTGCAGAAGGTTTCGGGTTCGACGGGCAGCATGCTCGGCGCAGGCTTGGAGGGACGAAGGGCCGACCCATTCCTGTGCTGTACTTTTCTTTGTTGTATAATCGTAATGAATGGCGGAGCAGGTTTGAAGAGCCAAATGGCTTACTCCTGATCCTATTTTCTATGTTTGCCA
>NC_052147.1:283219028-283308731 GCF_902713615.1 Scyliorhinus canicula
CTGGCTAGTAAATGTCTCCCCAACGCCTCGCGAACAGACTTAAGACATTAGTTTGTTCACCTAAGACAATGGAATGTTCCACTTTTATTCTTCTGATGAGACCAGTTTTTGCAGACAATGTAATCCCTTTTTTAAAAAAAATATATTTTTGGGGATTACAGATTTGATGGTGGATCTAACGGCTGTTTGAGGACCAGGGAAATCCTTTCCATGATGGCGCTGCTGAAAATTTATGGCCAGATTCGAATCAACAGCATCCAGAGCGGCACCACCAAATGGAAAGAAGGCAGCTTTGAAATCGTGGAAAAGGACAACAAAGCTTCTCTGGTCGTGCTCTTCAATTCTGGAGGTCCCGCAAAGACGTTCCAGGTGCTGCCGCATTCGCATACTAATGGAGCTAGGCAGTGCGCTGAGACAAGCCCGGATCCAGGGAGGGGGAAGTGACATTAAAATTAGACCCCCCCCCCCCCCCCCTCTTTCGTGTTGGCGGTTGCGCTGAGAGGTTCAGTTCAGGCTTATCGAGGGACATGTGGGGGGGGGGGGGGGGGGGGTTTTGGAGCATAGGGTGTCGCTATACAGATGGCTCACTGCTGTGAGTCACGGCCCCGGGCACTTCGGTGAGGGTCATAATGGGGCTGCCAGGGAAATTTTTCAGGGTATAAATTAAATTTAGGGAAGAGTTGAGTGTTTTGTCGTGTCTCCTTCGGGGTAAGGGACGTGAGCGGAGCGTTGCCTTTTAGGGTGGCGCCAACTCACTTTAGGTACTTGGGGTGCAGGACATGACTCTGTGAGCTAAATTTCACGAGTCTGGTAGGGAGGTGGGTGGTCTCTTTTTGTACTTGACTGGCTAGGTGCAGGCAGTCAAAATGAATATCTTGCCACAGTTCCTGTTCCAGTATCTACCGGTCTTTTTTTGCCAAAGGCATTTTTTGAGGGGTGGATAGGCTGGTCTCGTCATTTGTGTGGGCAGGCAAGGTGCGAGGATAAGGAATACGGATAAGGAATGCAGCCAGATGGGATGCTTTCTGTGGTGCATCTATAAACATTGGTAAGAGTCAATGTGGACATGCCGAATTTCTTTTGTTTCCTGAGGAAGTATAGACGCTGTTGTGCTTACTTGATCGTAGCATCGACATGGGTGGACCAGGATAGATTGTTGGTGATGTGCACACCTAGGAATTTGAAACTGGTGTTGTGCACACCCAGGAATTTGAAACTGCCAACCATCTCCACCTCGGCACCATTGATGCATAGAATCATAGAATCGCCACAGTGCAGAAGGAGGCCATTTGACCCATCAAGTCTGCCCCGATCATCGCAAAGAACACCCTACCTAGGCCCACCACCCAACCTATCTCTGTAACCCAATCACCCCACCTAACGATACTCGCATGTACGATACTTTGCTTCCTGAAGCCGATGACCAGCTCCTTAGTTTTGCTGCCATTGAGGGAGAGATTGTTGTTGTTACGCCACTCCACTAGGTTCTCTATCTCCCTCCTGTACTCTGACTCATCGTTGTTTGAGATCCGATCCACTACGGTCGCGTCATCAGCAAACTTGTAGATGGAGTTGGAGCCAAATTTTGCCATGCAGTCGTGTGTGTGTGTGTATATAGGGAGTGTAGTAGGTGGATGAGTATACAGCCTTGCAGGGCCCTGATATTGAGGACTATTGTGAAGGTTGTTGTTGTTTATTCTGACTGATTGTGGTCTATGGGTCAGGAAGTCGAGGATCCAGTTGCAAGGGCAGAGCCAAATTCTAGGTTTTGGAGCTTTGATGTGAGCTCTGCTGGGATTATGGTGTTGAAGGCAGACCTATTGTCAATGAATAGGGGTCCTTGTTGTTGAGATGAGTGTAGGGCCAGGGAGATGGCGCCTGCTGTGGACTGGTTGTGGCGGTATGTGAATTGCAGTGGATTAAGGCATTCTGGAATTATGGAGTTAATGTGTCTGATGACCAACCTCTTGAAGCACTTCATAATAATAGATGTTCCTGGCCACTGGACAGTAGTCTTTGAGGAGCGTTAGTCTCCTTTGGTGCTATAACATCTGCATATGAAGTCCTTTTATTATGCTAAAGACACTAGGTTAATCATTTGGACTGGAACCTTATTTAACGTTCGATCCTCTCGGTGCAGCTAGGTTTTTTACGGTCTACCCTAATTTGAAAGTCACTTAATTCAAATGATCATCCAGTCAAAAGAATACTCTAAATTCCCATTAGTTGTGTTGTTGACACTGCCAACTGCAATTTGTTGGATAATCCCAATTTTTATGTGAAGATAAACTTTGAAATGAGTTGATTGTGTGCGCTTCACTGCTTATGGTCGTGTTTGTCTTCATCGAGTCCTTCGGCTATGACTGGATGCCCATCTCTTGACACCAAGTTCTTTTTCCTTTTCCTCCTCTCTACATAGCTGAGTCACAATGTGAAGGTGGTGAAAATCAGCCCCTCAAAGCAGCATAGTCGACTGTTACTGACACTGCAAGACAAGAGCAGCCTGATAATCGACAAGGCTCCAAACACTGATGCGCTGATCCTGAAGGAGTACCTGGAGGGCCTGAACCATGGGGGTGAGTGCTGCATTCACAGTGTAACAGGTGGCCATTGGGACTGCTGTCGGCCAGCAAATGCAGGCTGTAGTAAGCGCAGAACATTATACAAGGGGGTGGGCCATACGCCCTCTCAAGCCTGCTCCACCCATTCAGTAAGATTTATGGTTGCTCTTCTGCATCAGAGATCGCAGAGTTCTAAAGGGGCTGGTTTAGCACAGTGGGTTAAACCACTGGCTTGTAATGCAGCTGGCTTGTAATGCAGAACAAGGCAATAGCTTGTAATGCAGAACAAGGGTTCAATTCCTGTACCAGCCTCCCTGAACAGGCACCGGAATTCGGCGACTAGGGGCTTTTTACAGTAACTTAATTGAAGCCTACTTGTGACAATAAGTGATTATTATGTTACAGGGTGCCCTAGTGCATGAATCACAAAAGACTAGTCTGCAGGTGTAGCAAGTAATTAGGAAAGCTAATGGAATGTATTGCAAGGGGAATTGAATATAAATGTAGGGGTAATACGCGTCCGTTGACAGGGCACTAGTGAGACCACATCTAGAGTACTGTGTACAATGTTGGTCTCCTTATTTACAGAACTATGTAAATACGTTGGAATGGGCAGGTTGTCTTATGAGGAAAGGCTGAACATGCCTCACTGCAGTTTAGAAGAGTTAAGAGGTGACTTGATTGAAACATATAAGCTCCTGAGGAGTCCTGACAGAGTGGATGTGGAGAGGATGTTTCCTCTTGTGGGTAATATTGTGCTGCAAAGACCATTAAACATTGGCATGAACAAATAAAGGCTCGAGTTAGATCCTTCAAGTTCATTATTTTTTCTCTGATATATACTCAGGACACCTGTGTGGATTTGTTCAGATTCCATCCTCTGCCTCTTCAAGAGATTAAACAAAGTCTGTGAATTTTGGTATCCGTCAATCTCCTCTCTGTGTGGGTTTCCTCCGGGTGCTCCGGTTTCGTCCCACAAGTCCCGAAAGACATGCTTAGATGAATTGGGCATTTTGAATTCTCCCTCTGTGTACCCGATCAGGCGCCGGAATGTGGCGACTAGGGGCTTTTCATAGTAACTTCATTGCGGTGTTAATGTAAGCCTACTTGTGACACTAATAAAGATTATTATTAAAAATCTCCCTGCAGTTGGGCGGCATGGGGGCGAAGTGGTTAGCACTGCTGCCTCACGGCGCCGAGGTCCCAGGTTCGATCCCGGCTCTGGGTCACTGTCCGTGTGTTTGCACATTCTCCCCGTGTTTGCATGGGTTTTGCCCCCACAACCCAAAGATGTGCAGGATAGGTGGATTGACAATGCTAAATTGCCCCATAATTGGAAAAAATGAATTGGGTACTATAAATTTTTTTTTTTAAATCTCCCTGAAGTTTAATGGTACTAAGTTATAATGCTCTTTGGGAGAGCCAGTGCAAACACAATGGGCCAAATGGCCTCCTTCTGCACTGTAACAAGTCTGTGATTCTGATTCTTAACCTTCTGAACTTTAGGGGGAATAATTCCAATTTTGGGCTTCTCCGGGTTCTCACATGAATACAGATCTCTTATGGATGTCCTTTCCAAACACCATGTTAAATTCCCCTCGAGTTCTCATTACAAACGCAGGGATCATCCATTTCGTCCCCATGTACCTATATCAGCTGCAATGCTGGTTAAATCATTTCAGTTCGATCATTTGTTCCTGCCTCACGCCTATTATTTTATTTCAGGGATAAAGTCACATCAAGGATCCAGCAACTTTGGAGGAACATTGGGAAACCGTATTATGTCAAAGGAATCTCACCGACAGCGGTCTAACATAGAGAACCAGGTGGGTCACCATGGTCCAGTTTGTGTTGTAAAATAGTTGGGCACGACATTCCAATCCCTGCCGAATGGATTTGTTCAGATTCCATCCTCTGCCTCTTCAAGAGATTAAACAAAGTCTGTGAATTTTGGTATCCGTCAATCTCCTCTCTGGAAAATTTCTGAAATACAAAGAACAACATCTTATTCAACAACAACAACGTGTATTTGTATAGCACCTTTAACTGAGAATTTTGAAATTGAGACTTTTCTAGACCGGGAGGCAATGTAGCCAGCGCACACATGGTTCATGGGAATGGAACTCAGTGCAAAAGACCTGGGCAGCTGAATTTTAGGTGATCTCAAGTTCACGAGTGTAGAATGAGAATATAAATAGGAGTAGGGCAAGGCCATTCAGCTCTTCGAGCCCCCTGTGCCATTCAATGAGACCATGGCTGATCTTCTACTTCAACACCTTTTCCTGTACTATCCCTGTTTCCCTTGATGTGTAGAAATCTTATCGATCTCTGTCTTGATTATCCTCAGTGACTGAGCCTACACAGCCTCTGGGCCAGACAGTTTCAAAGATTTGCCCCCCTCTTGAGTGGAGGAATTCCTCCCCATCTTCGTATTGAGATGTAGTAGGCTTTCCAGGAGTGGAGTGCGTCGGAATATTGAAGTTAGGAGATAACGATGTGGGAGCAGGAGGTTAACCATTGCAAGTGATTCTCTGGCTATGATTCGATTAGAATGGAACCTGATGAGAGCAGCCCCACCCAGCTGGATGACAGTAGGGAGGTGTTGGAGGAGGATGGTGTGGTCAAACCATGCCAAAGGCTGCAGACAGGATGAGGGGGGGGAAGTTGAATTGGGGGTGTCATTTGTGGCTTTGAGAGCTGTCGAGGGTTGCTTTTCAGCATCCAAAAGATTGCACCCGGGCTGGGGGTCCTCGTTGCAACCAATACGTCCCGATTGTTAAGCACTTTCAACCTCCCCCTCTTTTCTGTTGTGTTTAGAATGTGAGCTTGTAACCGTGAAATCTTCTTTCTAGACACCAACCAGACGAGACGAGACTCCAACCCGGAAACGCTGAACAGCTCAGGCCGTGCGTCCCTGCAGTACGGCGCAAAGGCTCAGCAATCGAGCAGTACCCCAGGCAACCGCATGGGGACTGCACTGACCCCAACCTCTCTCAGTTTGCCCAGGTCAGTTCTGTCTGAGAACCAATAGACTATAAAAGCTATGTGTTTTGTCAGTTTTACTGTGCTCTGTGTGACTTAACACAATTGCAACATTGTTATGGTGCAGAAAGGTCATTCGGCCTGTTTTGTGTGCACAGGCTCTCCGGGTGGTTATTATGACTTTCCTCAGCCTTTTAATAATCTTTATTATTGTCACAAGTAGGCTTACATTAACGCTGCAATGAATTTACTGTGAAAAGCCCTTAGTCATCACATTCTGGTGCCTGTTCGGGTACACAGAGGGATAACTCAGAATGTCCAATTCACCTAACAGCATGTCTTTCGGGACTTGTGGGAGGAAACCGGAGCACCCAGAGGAAACCCACACAGACACTGAGAGAACGTGCAGACTCCGCACAGGCAGTGATCCAAGCAGGAATCGAACTTGGGATGCTGGTGCTGTGAAGCAACAGTGCTAACCACTGGGCTACTGTGCCACCCCGTGCCCCTGCACATTGTTTCTGTTCAAATAATCATCTAAAGCCCTCTTGAACGCCCCGATTGAACCTGCCTCCACCACGCTTCCAGGCAGAGCATTCCAGACCCAAACCACTCGCTGTGTGGAAATATTGTTTTGCATCAATTTGCCTTTTTTGCAAATCATTTTAAATCTGTGTCCCCCTCATTCCTGACCATTTAACAAGCCGTTTCCCCCCCATCTAATCTGTCTAGCCTCATGATTTCGAACCCCTCTATCAAATCTCCCTTTAACCGCCTTCGTTCCACCCTCTAGTAAAAATGTTTTTCCTCACATCCCCTCTAAATCTCCTGCCCCTTAAATCTATGCCCCCCCCAGTCATTGATCCCTCCACCAAGGGGAAACGTTTTTTCCAGTCCACTCTTATCTGTGCCCCTCATAATTTTGTATTTCTCAATCCATGTCCAGAACTAGGAGTCACAGCCTAAGAATAAGGGGTCAGCTATTCAGGACTGAGATGCGGAAGAACCTCTTCTCTCAGAGATTTGTGAACGTGTGGAATTCTCTACCACAGAAAGCTGTTGGGGACAGTTCATTGGATATATTCTAGAAGGAGCTGGACATGGCCCTTGTGGCTAAAGGGATCAAGGGGTATGGAGAGAAAGCAGGAGTGGGATACTGAATTTGCATGATCAGCCATGATCATATTGAATGGTGGTGCAGCCACGATGGGCCGAATGGCCTACTGTGGCACCTATTGTCTATGTTTCTATCATGTGCCCCCCTCAGTCTCCTCTGCTCCAAGGAAAACAATCCAAGTCTATCCAATCTCTCTTCATAACAAAGCTTTCCAGTCCAGGTAACATCCTGGTGAATCTCCTCGGCACCCTTTCCAGTGCTACCACATCCCTCCTATGATGTGGATTCGAGAACTGCACACAATACTCGAGCTGTGGCCTAACCAACATTTTCTACTGCTCCAGCATAACCTCCCTGCTTTTAAACTCAATGCCTGGCTAATAAATGCTTAACCACTGTTTCCACCTGCCATGCTACCTTAAGGGACGGTGTACATGCACACCAAGGTCCCTCTGATCCTCTGTGCTTTCCAGGGTCCTCTCATTTATTATATATTCCCTCGCCTTGTTTGCCCTGCCCAAGTGCATCACCTCACTTATCCGGATTGAATTCCATTTGCCACTGAGCAGCCCATCTGACCTGCCCGTCTATATCCTCCTGTAATCAAAGGCTCTCCTCCTCACTATTTACCACTCCAACAATTTTCATATCATCCCTTCTACATTCATATCTAAATCATTTATATAAACAACAAACAGCAAGGGTCCCAACACTGATCCATATGGGTACCCACTGGTCACAGGCCTCCAGTCAGAAAAACACCCCTCTGCCTCCTGCCACTCAGCAAATTCTGGATCCAATTTTCAAAATTTCCTTGGATCCCACGGGCTCTTAACAAAGAACAAAGAAAAGTACAGCACAGGAACAGGCCCTTCGACCCTCCAAGCCCATGCTGACCAAGCTACCCGACTAAACTAAAATCTTCTACACTTCCTGGGTCCGTATCTCTCTATTCCCATCCTATTCATGTATTTGTCAAGATGCCCCTTAAATATATTAACTTTTTTTTATATATATATATATATATATATATAAACTCTTAAATATATAAACCTTTAAATATATAAGCTCTTACCTTCGCTATCAGTCTCCCATGTGGGGCCTTATCAAAAGCCTTGCTGAAGCCCAAGTAAACTACGTCAAATGCATTGTCCTGATCTACAAACTGGTCACCTCTTCGAAAAGGTCAATCAAGCTGGTCAGACATGACCTCCCCTTAACAAAACCATACTGACTGTTCTCGATTAATCCCTGCCTCTACAAATGCATATGAATTTTGGCGCTCAGAATTGATTCCAATAATATCCCCACCAGGTAGATTAACTGACCTGCAGTTTCCTTTTTTATCCTTTCCTCCCTTCTTGAATGATGGTGCCACATTGCCTGACCTCCAGTCCTCCGGCACCTCTCCTGTGGCTAGAGAGGAATTGAAAATTATTGTCAGCGTCCCTGCTATATCCTCCCTTGCCTCACTCAACAACCTGGGATACATTTCATCTGGTTCTGGAGAGTTGTCTACTTTTAAGCCTGCCTGACCACTCATAACCTTCTCTCTGTCTATGTTAATTTCTTTAATTTTTTTTTTACAGCCCTTCTCCCTGATTTCTATACCCACACTGTCCCTCTCACGTGTGAACACCGACACACAGAATTCAGTTAAAACCCTACCTACATCCTCCGGCTCCACACACAAATGACCACTTTGATCCTTAATGGGTCCTACTCTTTCCTTAGTTATCCTTTTACCCTTAATGTACTTGTAAAACAACTTAGGATTTTCCTTTATTTTACCTGCCAGTATCCTTTCCTGGTCAAAACTGCAACAACCCCTCCTCTTTTACCTCCTTCCCGCCTGAAGATGGAATAGTGAGCTGCCAATCCTGCCCCTCTCTCAACTATGTCTCAGTGAGAACAATTAATTTGTGCCCTCAATTCATCTGCCTTGTTCATCAGACTCCTTCCATTAAAAAAAAACACAATCTTGCCAAGCTCCCTTGTGATTTAACTGGCCTAGACATTCTATGCCTTCCTGACTCACTTGATGCATTTTCTAATTGTGGCTTTGCATTCGTCCCTGCTGAACTTTCTCTCAGGATCCCAGGCCCCTGCCAGAATGCATCATCTCTCACTCCTCCATATTGAACTTCACCTGACTGCCCACTGCACCAACCTGTCTATGTCCTTTTGAAGTTCTACACTGTCCTCCTCATAGTTTATAATACTTCCAACTTTTGTATCATCTGCAGACTTTGATATTGTCCCTTGCTCACCAAGATCTAGATCATTGATATATCAAGAGAACCAAGGGTCACAATACCGACCCTTGGGGAACACCAGTCACTGGAGAGAATTCTTCTTCTTCGAGAGAGAGAGAGAGGATCTACTCCCATTTGGAAGCAACTGGACGTATTAGTGAGAGGCAGCATTGTTTTGTGAAGGGGAGGTTGTGTCTCACTAACTTGATAGAGTTTTTCGAGGAGGGCACAAAAGATGATTGATGCAGGTAGGGCAGTGGATGTTGTCTATATGGGCTTCAGTAAGGCCTTTGACAAGGTCCCCCATGGTAGACTGGTACAAAAGGAGAAGTCACACAGGATCAGGGGTGAGCTGGCAAGGTGGATACAGAACTGGCTAGGTCATAGAAGGCAGAGAGTAGCAATGGAAGGGTGCTTTTTTAATTGGAGGATGTGACTAGTGGTGTTCCGCAGGGATTAGTGCTGGGACCTTTGCTGTTCGTAGTATATATAAATGATTTGGAGGAAAATGGGTAACTGGTCTGATTAGTAAGTTTGCAGATGACACAAAGGTTGGTGGAATTGCGGATAGCGATGAGGACGGTCAGAGGATACAGCAGGATTTAGATCGTTTGGAGACTTGGGCGGAGAGATGGCAGATGTAGTTTAATCTGGACAAATGTGAGGTAATGCAGGTAGGGAGTACACAGTGAATTGTAGAACCCTCAAGAGTATTGAAAGTCAGAGAGATCTAGGTGTACAGGTCCACAGGTCACTGAAAGGGACAACACAGGTGGAGAAGGTAGTCAAGAAGGCATACGGCATGCTTGACTTCATTGGCCGGGGCATTCAGTATAAGAATTGGCAAGTCAGGTTGCAGCTATATAGAACCTTAGTTAGGCCACACTTGGATTCAATTCTGGTCGCCACATTACCAGAAGGATGTGGAGGCTTTAGAGTGGGTGCAGAAGAGATTTACCAGGATGTTGCCTGGTATGGAGGGCATTAGCTATCAGGAGCGGTTGAATAAACTCGGTTTGTTCTCACTGGAATGACGGAGGTTGAGGGGCGACCTGATAGAGGTCTACAAAATTATGAGGGGCATAGACAGAGTGGATAGTCAGAGGCTTTTCCCCAGGGTAGAGGGGTCAATTACTAGGGGGCATAGGTTTAAGGTGCGAGGGGCAAGGTTTAGAGGAGATGTACGAGGCTAGTTTTTTTACACAGAGGGTAGTGGGTGCCTGGAACTCGCTGCCGGAGGAGGTGGTGGAAGCAGGGACGATAGTGACGTTTAAAGGGCATCTTGACAAATACATGAATAGGATGGGAATAGAGGGATACAGACCCCGGAAGTGTAGAAGATTGTAGTGTAGTCGGGCAGCATGGTCGGCACACGCTTGGAGGGCCGAAGGGCTTGTTCCTGTGCTGTACTTTTCTTTGTTCTTAGTATGCCTGCTTCCAGTCTGAAAAGTATACATTGACCATTGCTCACTGTTTTCTATTCCTCAGCCAATTTTGTATCCATGTTGCTACTATCCTTTTTACTCCATGCACCTTATAAAAACAAAAATGTTGAAATAAACAACTGTTTAACTTTGTACAAAAGTGTTCGGACGGATTGTTGGCATCTGTAATAGTCTTCCAAAGAGGACAAGCTAATTCTGGATCAGTTGACCCATGAACTGAGTTGGAATGATCTGAGATGGCAGATTGAAGATTGCAGAGTTTTAACAGAAATTCTTGTTTAATGGGTGGGAAAATATGTTTTGAAATTCTCATGAAGCCAGTTGTCTGACATGAAATGACCATTGGGTAAGCTCAGCTGTGCCTTGTCCAAAGATATGCAGGTTAGGTGGATCGGCCGTGATCAAGGTGCAGGGTTACGGGGATAGGGTGGGGGAGTGGGCCTAGGTAGAGTGCTCTTTTGCCGGGGGGGGGGGGGGGGGGGGGGGGGGTCGGTCGGTGCAGATTCGACCGACCCAATGTCTTCTGCGTTGTAGGGTTCAATGGATGAATTCTCCAGACCTCTTTTGACAGCACCTTCCAAACCCATGACTGCTACCACCCAGAATGATGAGGGCAACAGGTGCATGTTCCCCTCCAAGCTCCACGCAATACTGACTTGGAACTATATATTTTGTTCCATCACTGTTACTGGGTCAAAGCCTCTTCCTAAGAGCACTGTGGGTGTATCTACACACGTAGAGTGCAGCAGTTCAAGAAGACCACTTGCCATCACCACCTTTTCAAAGGCCATTAAGAATGGGTAACAAATACTGCCTTTGTCAGCAACACTTGCGCACTGTGAACACTTTGTTTTCAAATGAGGATACAAGACGGTTGAAGGGAAACATAGTTTATATAAATCCATTGCTTAAACCTGAACAATGGCAGTGTGTATTCTTATGAGCACTGCATCTTAGGATATATTGTCCTTGGAAGATGTCCAGGGAGATTTGCCGTAATGTTAACCAGGGCTCTGTGGGTTAGATTGAGGAGGGATTATATAATCCAGGGCTGTAGCCCATGGGTTACTGTAAATTAGGGGAGATATGATTGAGGCTTGTAGGATTTTGAAAGTAATTGATGGTGTGTATAAACTTTGCTTGTGTGCCGTCTTGGACAGGGTGACGTACGCTCTATAGAGTTTTGGTTGCCAAACAAATGGAGATTTGTAGCCAGGGTAGGTGGGAGGAGGTGAGCCCAGGGTAGGTGGGAGGAGGTGAGCCCAGGGTAGGTGGGAGGAGGTGAGCCCAGGGTAGGTGGGAGGAGGTGAGCCCAGGGTAGGTGGGAGGAGGTGAGCCCAGGGTAGGTGGGAGGAGGTGAGCCCAGGGTAGGTGGGAGGAGGTGAGCCCCGATCTCACTGAATGACAACCGCTTTTTTAGATTTAGAGCACCCGATTCTCTCTCTTTCCAATTAAGGGGCAATTGTAGCCTGGTCAGTTCACCTGCCCTGTCCATCTTTTCGGGTTGTGAAACCCACGCAGACACTGGGAGAATGTGCAAAGGAGGGGCTATTGGATTACGGGGATAGGATGGAAGTGAGGGCTTAAGTGGGTCGGTGCAGACTCGATGGGCCGAATGGCCTCCTTCTACACTATGTTCTACGGACCGGGATTGAACCAGGGCCCTTGGACCCGTGAAGCAGCAATGTTAACCACTGCGCCACCATGCCGCCTGACAGAACCAGCTCATGGGACAGAAAGGTGGTCTCCTGTTGTATGTTAGAATCATACAATCTACGGCACGGAGACAGGCCCTTCGGCCCAAACTGGCGCATGCCAACCAAAAAACCCACCTACGCTAACCCCATTTGCCTGCACTAGAGCCTAATAGACTTTTCTGACTTCAAACTTCTCAAATGTTTGTTTACAGCACCTTTAACCTTTTTATTCATTACTTCTGTGACTATCTTTCTGTTGAAGGAGTGAGAAGAGAAAGAGAATGCTGACTCCAGACCTGGAGCTGACTGAAGATTACCCTAAAGAGAACGACGACTCCAGGTAAGTATTTGCAGGAGCACCTGGGACATTGAGTCAGAATCCTAACCATGTTCTTTCAGGGGAATTGGAAGGGCCCTGTGTCAAAGCTAAGTATTGAGAAGGGGGCAGACTGTCAGGGATGTGGCCAGGGAGATGGTGTGAGCGCGAGCAATGCAAATGGTGTTTTGTTTTGGGAGACAGTGGGTCTAATGTGACTTATGGGCAGGTGAGGTTATATGGGAAATTGATTCACTGGCTACATTTCAACCTACATTGCAGCAATAACAAGGTGACTGTCGACTCTTCCCGAAAGTTCCTGCCCAGCTGCCGCGAAAAGCAACTCAACCTGAAGCAGGCAGAGGAGAGCCGGAGTTCTGGTGAGTGTTCTGTCCTTAGAAAGAAATCTTAGAACCACAGAGTTCCTCTTGTCCCCATTGCGGGACTCACCGAGTAGAATTGCTCACCGACAAGTGGTTTTGAAGATTCATTGTATTTGCAATGCCTCTGATTCCTCAAGATCTGTCCTTGGAGGTATCACTTTTCAAGATAGAGAGAGAGAGTATTTTGAAGAATAAAGGGTTATGGTGTTCGGGCGGGAAAGTGGAGCTGAGTCCACAAATGATCAGCTATGATCTCATTCAATGGCAGAGCAGGCTCGAAGGGCCAGATGGCCGACTCCTGCTCCTAGTCTTTATGTTCTTATTAACTCTTAGTCCCACTACGGTTCTGGTGAATGCAGTGGAGTAGTGCCTGAGCTCCAATACAGGCCTGGTTTGTAACGAGTTGTGTTCTCAGGTCAGCATTTCTAGCCGCTCACATCTCACTCTTCTTCTATCCATTCTTGCACACTGTCAGAAGATAAGCCCATTTATCTCAAAGACTGGTTTAGCACAGTGGGCTAAACAGCTGGCTTGTAATGCAGAATAAGACAGCAGCGTGGGTTCAATTCCCATACTGGCCTTCCCGAACAGGCGCCGGAATGTGGCGACTAGGGGCTTTTCACAGTAACTTCATTGAAGCCGTCTTGCGACAAGTGATTATTATTATTATTAGGGGTGGGCAATAAATGCTGGCACAGCCTGCAATGCCCACGTTCTATGAACGAATAAATAAAGCAAATATATGGCTGTGAGATACTTTTAATTGTGATCCCATGGTATTGGGGACAGTTTGGACATATGTTTGGAAGGTGGCAGTATATCCAGCTAGGGTACATTAGAATATTGGACCCAGCTCTGTGTGGTGCTTCAATGTCTGTCCACCTCTTTGCAGGCACGATGCCGCTGCAGTGCTTTTACGGAAGCAGAGCCTCCTCTAAGGATTATGCTGCTGGAAATTCGTTCTCGGACAGGTAAGTGTGGACCTTGCACGTGTTGCTTACTTAATGTCATGTAATGGGTGTTTGTCAGATAGCTGCAGTGATGTAGAGTGTGGGTGGAGCTGGGCTGTCTTTCAATTTCATTTTTGAGCAGGCAGCTACAATGTATTTTCGTTTCGTTTTGAGAGCTGGATAGCTGCTGGCGAAGCAAACAGCTGTATAAAGATCTCTCTGCTATCTAAAGACTGTCTCCAGATCATTTGAGGATTTCAAAGTGATAACTGCGCTTAGTAGAGAATTTAAACCTGATCTCTGTTAAAAAGGGTCTTTGGTCTTATGGATGTTGCAAGGAAAGATTAAGGGTTACTTATAGAATATTGTATCTGTGGGGATGATTGGTGTTGATAGTTGTTAAGATGTTTACTGTGGGTTTATAAAGTGTTAACTGGTTTCATAAACATTGTTTTTATTTAAAAGTACTTTAACTCTGTTGCACTGCACCAACTATTTCATTATTGCCCCTCATTTTTAACAGGTCTAGTGTCTCAGGCCAAACGCCTTCAGCTAAAAGGAATTTGGGCTTTTTACCTCAGCCCACTCCCCAGTCGGTGAAGAAACTGCGCACAAATCAGGATTACACTGGATGGAACAGACCACGGGTACCCCATGCCACCCAGCCCCCACAGCAGCTGCAGGGGTAAGAAACCAAGCGGCCCCTTCACAGGGATATACATGAGTCTCTGGTGCCCCTCTCGGGTTCCCTTTCAATTCTGAGACCATCCTTGGGGACTCCCGCTGAGGCAGCATCCAACAATCGGCATGGTGAGCTCTCTTGAGTCGCCAGAAACTAGTGTTGACGAATGTTTAATTCAGTGAATGGTTACAGCACAGAAGGCCATTCGGCCCCCGTGTCTGTACTGGCTCTCTGAAGGAGCAATTCACCTCGTGCCACTCCCGCCGATAGCCCTGCACATTTTTCCTTTTCTAATATGATCCAGTTCTCTTTTGTAATCTATGATTTAAACTGCCTTTACCGCACTTGGGTAGAAGGTTGCAAATCCTTACCACTCGTTGTGTGAACAAACATCACATGCTGCCCTTGTTTTTTCCCCTATTACGTAAATCTTCGATAGTTCCTCCAATGGGAACTGTTTCATCCTCTCTCCTCTGTCTAGATCCCTCACGGTTTTGAATTCTTCTATCCAATCTCTTGTCTGTCTTCTCTTCTAAGGAAAACTGTCTCCGCTTCTCCAATCTATCTACACAACTGAAGTTCCCTTTTCCATGGAACCATTCCTTGTGTGTCTTTACTGCACTTCAATTCCTTCACATCCTTCCTAAAATGTGGTGGCCAGAACTCTAACTGAGGCTTTATGCGATTTTCACATAAATCTCCTTACCTTTTACCCCATGTGCCCGTTGGTAAAGCCTAGGATGCTGTGTGTTTTATTTTTTTTAAAATAATTTTTATTGAAAAATTTTGATTTTATACAACATTGACGCACCTTAGTAAAATACAATAATATTAACAATCATATACATTCGCCCCATCCCCATGAACAACCCAGCATTTTAACAACAACGCAAATTAACACACGATAAAGTTACAGAATAAACACTACAATAATGCCCCCCCCCCCCCACCACCCCGGGTTGCTGCTGCTATTGACCAAGTTACCTATCTCTGAGCCAGGAAGTCCAGAAAAGGCTGCCATCGTTTATAGAACCCTTGTATTGATCCTCTCAGGGCAAATTTGACCTTTTCCAATTTTATAAATCCCGCCATGTCACTGATCCAGGTCTCCACGCTCGGGGGCCTTGCATCCTTCCATTGTAACAGAATCCTTCGACGGGCTACTAGGGACGCAAAGGCCAGGACACCGGCCTCTTTCGCCTCCTGCACTCGCGGTTCTACCGCAACTCCAAAAATCGCGAGTCCCCACCCTGGTTTGACCCTGGATCCAACCACCCTCGACACCGTCCCCGCCACCCCCTTCCAGAATTCTTCCAGTGCTGGGCATGCCCAGAACATATGGGCGTGGTTCGCTGGACTCCCCGAACATCTGGTGCACCTGTCCTCACCCCCAAAGAACCTACTCATCCTAGTCCCGGACATGTGGGCCCGGTGCAGCACCTTAAATTGGATGAGACTAAGCCTCGCGCATGAGGAGGAAGAGTTGACTCTCTCCAAGGTCTCCGCCCAAGTCCCGTCCTCTATCTGCTCCCCGAGTTCCTCCTCCCATTTAGCCTTCAGCTCCTCCACTGACGACTCCTCCACCTCCTGCATTACCTTATAGATGTCAGACACCTTCCCCTCTCCTACCCACACCCCCGAAAGCACTCTGTCCATCGTCCCCTGCGAGGGCAGCAAAGGGAATCCCTCTAACTGTCGCCTAGCAAACGCCTTTACCTGCAGGTATCTGAACATGTTCCCTTGGGGAAGGCCAAATTTATCTTCCAGTTCCCCAAGGCCCGCAAACCTCCCGCCAATAAACAGGTCCCTCAATTTGCTGATGCCCGCCCTTTGCCACCCCCTGAATCCCCTATCCGTGTTCCCCGGGATGAACTGATGGTTGCCACCCAGTGGAGCTTCCATCGAGCCCCCTGTTTCCCCCTGATGCCGTCTCCACTGTCCCCAGATTCTTAAGGTCGCCGCCACCACCGGGCTCGTGGTAAACCTCTTAGGTGAGAGAGGCAACGGTGCCGTTACCATGGCACCCAGGCTCGTACCTCTACATGACGCCATCTCCATTCTTTTCCACGCCGCCCCACCCCCCTCCATCACCCATTTACGCACCATTGACACATTGGCTGCCCAATAGTACCCCAGAAGGTTGGGCAGCGCCAGCCCGCCTCTATCCCTTCCTCGCTCCAGGAACACCCTCCTCACTCTCGGAGTCCCATGTGCCCACACAAAGCTCAGAATACTGCTGGTCACTCTCCTAAAGAAGGCCCTGGGGATAAATATGGGCAGGCACTGAAAAAGGAACAAGAACCTCGGAAGCACCGTCATTTTGACGGACTGTACCCTCCCCGCCAACGACAATGGCAGCATGTCCCACCTCCTGAATTCCTCCTCCATCTGATCTACCAGTCTGGTGAAGTTATGCTTGTGAAGAGTCCCCCGGTCCCTGGCCACCTGCACCCCCAGGTACCTAAAGCTCTCCCCTGCCCACCTAAGCGGGAGCCTACCAATTCCTTCCTCCTGGTCTCCAGGGTGCACCACAAACACCTTGCTCTTGCCTAAGTTTAATTTATAACCTGAAAAGGTCCCAAACTCGGCTAGCAACTCCATCACTCCTGGCATCCCTCCCACCGGGTCCACCGCATACAGTAACAGGTCGTCGGCATACAACGACACCCTATGTTCCTCTCCACCTCGCACCAAGCCTCTACACCTCTCTGAATCTCTCAACGCCATCGCCAGCGGCTCGATTGCCAGTGCAAACAACAAGGGGGACAGGGAGCAACCCTGCCTGGTCCCTCGGTAAAGCCGGAAGTACTCCGACCTACTCCTATTCGTGGCCACGCACGCCGTCGGGGCCTCATATAGCAGCCTTACCCATCTAATGAACCCTTCACCAAATCCAAACCTCCCCAACACCTCCCATAGGTACCCCCACTCCACTCTGTCGAAGGCCTTCTCCGCATCCAGCGCCACCACTATCTCTGCCTCCCCCTCAATCGCCAGCATCATGATGACATTCAACAATCTCCGCACATTCGTGTTCAGCTGCCTTCCCTTCACAAAACCTGTCTGGTCCTCGTGTACAACCCCTGGCACACAGTCCTCTATCCTGGTGGCCAGGATTTTTGCCAGCACCTTGGCATCCACGTTGAGGAGAGATATGGGCCTGTATGAACCACACTGCTGGGGGTCCTTGTCCTTTAAAATTAACGAGATCAGCGCCCGCGACATCGTCGGGGGCAAAGTCCCCCCTTCCCACGCTTCGTTGAGTGTCCGCACCAGCAAGGGGCCCACTAGATCCACAAACTTTTTATAAAATTCCACCGGGAACCCATCCGGCCCCGGTGCCTTCCCTGACTGCATCTGCCCGATCCCCTTAACTAGCTCCTCCAGCTCAATCGGCGCACCCAGCCCCTCCACCTTCTCCTCCTGCACCTTCGGGAAAGAAAGCCTGTCAAGGAACCTCTCCATTCCCCTCCTCTCCCCCATTGGCTCCGACCGGTACAGTTCCCTGTAAAAGCCCTTGAAGACCTCATTCACCTCTATCCCCTTCCGCACCACAATCCCACTCTTGTCTCTCACTCCAGCTATCTCCTTAGCCGCATCCCGCTTACGGAGCTGATGAGCCAGCATCCTACTCGCCTTTTCACCATGCTCGTACACTGCCCCTTGTGCCTTCCTCCACTGTGCCTCCGCCTTTCTAGTGGTCAGCAAATCAAATTTAGCCTGCAGGCTGCGCCTCTCCCCCAGCAGTCCCTCCTCTGGTGCCTCTGCATACCTCCTGTCCACCTCCAGCATCTTCCCCACCAGTCTATCCCTCTCACTCCTCTCGCTCCTCTCCCTGTGTACCCGGATGGATATCAGCTTCCCACGAATTACTGCCTTCAGGGCTTCCCAGACCATCCCCACCTGAACCTCCCCCGTATCATTCACCTCAAGGTACCCCTCAATACTTGCCCGGACCCTCCTACACACCTCCTCCTCCGCCAACAACCCCACATCCAACCGCCACAACGGGCGCTGGTCCCGCACCTCCCCCATCTCCAACTCTATCAAATGCGGAGCGTGGTCGGAGATTGCAATGGCCGAATACTCGGCCTCCTCCACTCTCGGAATCAGTCCCCTACTCACCACGAAGAAATCTATCCGAGAGTAGACCCTATGTACGTGGGAGAAGAAAGAGTACTCGCGTGCCCTCAGCCTCACAAACCTCCATGGATCCACTCCACCCATCTGATCCATAAACTCTCTCAGTACCTTGGCCGCCGCCGGCCTCCTACCCGTCCTAGAGCTGGACCGATCCAGTGAAGGATCCAACACCGTATTAAAGTCCCCCCCCTATGATCAGACCTCCTGCCTCCAGATCCGGGATCCGTCCCAACATACGCCTCATAAAGCCCGCATCGTCCCAATTTGGGGCATACACACTAGCCAGTACCACCTTCTCTCCTTGTAGCCTGCCCCTAACCATAACATACCTACCCCCCTTATCCGCCACCACCTCCGATGCCTCAAACAACACATTTTACCCCACCAGAATCGCCACTCCCCGGTTCTTCACATCCAACCCAGAGTGGAAAACCTGCCCCACCCATCCCTTCCTCAGGCGGACCTGGTCCGCCACCCTCAGGTGGGTCTCCTGAAGCATTGCCACATCTGCCTTTAGCCCCTTCAGGTGAGCCAGTACCCTCGACCGCTTCACCGGCCCATTCAACCCTCTCACATTCCAGGTGACCAACCGGATCAGAGGGCGTCCCGCCCCCCTCCCCCGTCGGCTAGCCATAGCCCGTCGACTGCCCGCCCCAGGCCAGCACCCCCTGCCCGACCCCGTCCCCATAGCGACAACCCCTCGCCTCTGTCCCCCCAGCCCCCACCAGCTCCTTCTTGACCCTACCAGCAGCAACCCGGTATTCCCCTTTCCCCCCCCCCACCCCCCCCCCCCCCCCCCCCCCCCCTCCCTTCCCCCCCAGGCTAGGAACCCTCCCAGCCGCGAACCGTCCTCCATTGTACTTCCGTGGGTCAGCTAACTTCTGCTGACCCCGGAAACTCCCGCCAATAGCCTGACCCCTCCCGAAGTGGGATCATCCCCCAATCTATCCCTCCTCCAGGCACCGCTCCAGCGCGGGGAAGATGCTGTGTGTTTTATTGACCGCTCTCTCAACCTGTCCTTCCACCGTCAATCATTTCTGCATTTACACCCTGGTCCCCCTGTTCCTTCACCCTTTGTAGAATTGTGCCCTTTATTTTGTGTCTGCGTTCTTCTCACCAAAAATGAATCCATATCACTCCTCTTTGCATTAAATTTCACCCGCCATTCATCCGCCTATCCCACCAAACTCAGTCCCTTTTGAAGATCTAGACTCTCCTCCTCACAGTTCACAACGTTTCCAAGTTTTGCATCGCCTGCGAATTCTAAAATTATGCATTGTACACCAAGATAATAATAATCACTTATTGTCACGAGTAGGCTTCAATGAAGTTACTGTGAAAAGCCCCAGTCGCCACTTTCCAGCGCCTGTTCGGGGAGGCTGGTACGGGAATTGAACCCACACTGCTTGGCATTGTTCTGCATTACAAACCAGCTGTTTAGCCGACTGTGCTAAACCAGACCCAAGGTGTAGGCCATTCCAGTATATCAGAAAGAACTGGGGTCCTAGCATCGATCCTTGGGGAACTCCTCTACAAACCTCCTTCCTCCAGTCCGAAAACATCCATTAACCACCACTGTCTTTTCTGTCACTCAGCCAATTTTGTATCCATGAGCTGTAACTTTGCTCAAAGTCTATCATGGGGCACCTAATCAAAAGTCTTTTGTAAGTCCATGTACTACAGTGTTACCCTCGTCAGCGCTCTGTTATCTCACAAAAAAAACTCGAGTAAGTTAATTTAAAAATGATTTCCCATCACGAATCCATGCCTTCATTAACCTTCATTTTCCATAGGGGCTATTAATGTTCTGAATTCTCATTTCTAAAAGCTTCCCCACTTTTGAGGTTCAACTGACTGGCGTGTGGTTGTTGGACTTGGCTTTACATTCTCTCTATTTTTGAAATTGGTGCATGGTTTGGTTATGTGCTTTCTCCGTACAGAGGGCAGCACGGTAGCACAAGTGGATAGCACTGTGGCTTCATAGCGCCAGGGTCCCAGGTTCGATTCCCCGCTGGGTCACTGTCTGTGCGGAGTCTGCACGTTCACCCCGTGTCTGCGTGGGTTTCCTCCGGGTGCTCCGGTTTCCTCCCACAGTCCAAAGATGTGCAGGTTTAGGTGGATTGGCCATGATAAATTGCCCCTTAGTGTCCAAAAAGGTTAGATGGGGTTAAGGGGATAGGATTGAAGTGAGAGCTTAAGTGGGTCGGTGCAGACTCAATGGGCCGAATGGTATCCTTCTGCACTGTATGTTCTATGTGCTGTGACACCTGACATGACAGTGTAGGTTACTAGATACAAATAAACATGGTGTTTGAGTGGTTAGTACCGCTGCCTCAGCGCCAGGGGCCAGGCTTCAATTCCAACCTTGGGTCACTGTCCGTGCGGAGTCTGCACTTTCTCCCCGTGTCTGCGTGGGTTTTCTTCGGGTGCTTCAGTTTCCTCCCACAGTCCAAAGGTGTGCAGGTTAGGTGGAGTTACAGGGATAGGGCAGGGAAGTGGGCCTAGATGGGTTGCTGTTTCAGAGGGCAGACTCGATGGGCCGAAAGGCCTAATTCTGCTCCTGTATCGTATGGCGTGCAGTGCCTTCTGATTTTTTTGCATGACTGTGTATACATGGTAACTTGGCGTCCAGCCCGTGCAGGGCCTGCATGGCAACTCTTGGTTGCTGCATGGCCTGGTGGGGACATTGCCCCACGTTATATTTATCAGCCCCCTTTGTCACTGCATTGGCTGCCCAATTTAAGCATTGCAAAATCCCGAGAGCTTTTTAAATTTTGCCTCTTCTGCCCTTTTTGGGGGATGTTCACACTCTTAGTTGGAAGCATGACTTTTCTCTTTGCATCCTGATATTCTTCAGCTGATCGTGATGGCCTGGCTAACTGGGTGTGTTTTCTCTGAACGGCAGGTTTTCCAATCTTGGCAATACCTGTTATATGAATGCCATCTTGCAGTCCCTGTTTTCACTTCAATCTTTGGCAATTGATCTCCTGAAACAAAGCATCCCGTGGAAGAAAATCCCAGCAAATGCTCTGCTCAAGTAAGTGTTTCAGAATCATGACATGAAATGGCAACGTCGCGCTGTCTGAGAACCTGCGCTAATTCATCTTATTTGGCAGATTTTCTTTTAAATAAGTCACTTTGGAAAAGTAAATAATACCTATTCCAAAAAATGTGCTGTTCACAATGAATGGGGTCATATGTACTTAAAGTGGAGGGAGAAATAGCAATGGTGGGCTCAGGGTGAAAATGAATGAGCTGCCCGCCTATCTGGCTGGGTGACTGGTGAGATGCAAGTGGGGCTTCTTTCTCCGCTGGGTGTGTAGGTGGCAGCAGTGCTTGGAGGTGCCCGCTTGGTTGAGGCTGGGTGTTCGCTCCCTGCTGGTGGAGATGGGGTGGACACTTCATTTACTTCCAGGGTTGTGATTTGCAGGCACCTGATAGTTTATATTTTCTCTCCACCAATCTCCCATCCTCGAGTTAAAACTATACTATGATAATGGTTCTTAAAATGCAGGCAGCCTCCTTTAGAAATGCATTCTTGTTCTAATCTGGTTCTTTGGGGAGAGTGTCCATGTTGCGTAGGATGGCTGCAAATTTGCTCGTCCGTCGGGCCTAGCGGGTTTTCACACTAACTTCATTGCACTGTTAATGTAAGCCTACTTGTGACAATAAAGATTCATATTATTAATATGACCGAGGGAAGTACGTGTGGGTTTGATCGTATCACTTCTAACCCTCTCATGTTGACCCCTGGCAGGCGATTCGCCCAGCTCCTGGCCAGGAAGGATAATTGCAGCCCAGAGTTGAAGAAGGAGCTGCTGAAGAGGGTGAAGAATGCCATCTCAACCACGGCCGAGAGGTTTTCAGGATATGTTCAGAATGTAAGGATCTAGACTGTCAGGGCTGATGGGAAGGTGGTGACTTAAAACCAGCGGCTCTCCCAGGGTTGATCCCGGCTCTGAGTCACTGCCCGTGTGGAGTTTGCACATTCTCCCCGTGTTTGTGTGGGTTTCACCCCCACAATCCAAAAATGTGCAGGGTAGGTGGATTGGCCACGGTAAATTGCCCCTTAATTGGGAGAAAAATGAATTGGCTACTCTGAACTTAAAAAATAAAACAGCGGCTCCACCTTTTGTCAATGGTTAAACAGAGTGGGAGCAAAGAAACAGGTGGCATGGTGGTTAACACTGCTACCTCACAGGGCCAGGGACCCAGGTTCAGTTCCAGCCTTGTGACTGTCTGGAGTTTGCACGTTCTCCCCATGTCTACATGGGTTTCCTCCGGGTGCTCCAGGTTATATGCGTTGGCCATAATAAATTGTTCCATAGTGTCCAAGGATGTGCAGGTTATGGAGGTACGGCGGGGGATTGGGCCAGGTCAGGTGCTCTTTCAGAGAGTTTGTGCAGACTCGATAGGCCAAATGGCCTCCTGCAATGGTATCAAGGAAAGGAAAGCTTAAGATGGCAGTGTAAGAAGAAGTAGCGAGGAATTCCTGAGGGAAGAATAATTTAGTAGCTGGATGAGAGGACAAAGGTATTTTGGGATTGCAGGATGATGACAGGGATTCTGGGTCGATTCCAATCTCTGGTGACTGTGTGGAGTTTGCAGGTTCTCCCAGTGTCTGCTTTGGTTTCCTCTGGGTGGACCGTGCTCGGGAGGGACAAATAACTTTGGTCCCAGTTTCCAAAACTCCTTCCAGTGGTTTCCAGTGCCTCGTATGAGTCTACTGTAGGCTCATTGATAAAAGATTGATCGCTGAGATTAGGCAATAGCACTTTGTATCATGACTCCAGCAAGAAAGAACACCAGTCAAGTACTTGTAATCACTTGCTGTATACACAGCAAGATCCCACAATTGCAACAAGGCAAAGACTTGATATCTGATTTTAATTGCGTTAGTTGAGGGACAGTGAAGAAAGAGTGCAACAGTGCAGAAAGAAGCCATTTGGCCCATCGAATCTGCACTGACCCTCTGAAGAGCACCTCCCCAGGCCCACACCCCTGCAATCTTGTAACCCCACCTACCCTTTGGATACGATGGGGCAATGTAGCATGGCCAATCCTGCACATCTTTGGACTGTGGGAGGAAACCGGAACACCCGGAGGAAACCCTCGCAGACACTGGGTGAACGTACATAAACTCCACAGTTACCCAAGTCAGGAATCGAACCCTGGTCCCTGGCGCTGTGAGGCAGCAGTGCTGCCCAAAGTATTGGCCAAGAAATGGGTGAAATCTCCTCCTGTTCTTCCACATGGTGACATGAAAGTTCTTCCTGAGGGGGAGCGCAGGACCTCATTAACATCTCATCTGATGGTGCTGCCGCCGCCAATGCTACACCAGGTGATGGCCTAGATAAAGGTGTGGATGGATCTTGCTCCTTCATCTGATACCTGTAGGTGCAGAGGAGGAAGAAATGGCGAGATGGTGGGGTAGGAAAGATGATATGTAGCTGGAGAGGGTGGTATGAGGCATGGACAGCAACCTCTAGCAACAGCTGCAGATCAGAGATTCCTGTGAACTGTGTTCACTCATAACTGAAGGTGTGTCTTTCTTAAGGTTTGAAAAAAAATGCATGTTTGTCATTGAATATATTGGCGCACTGGGATGCTGCAGTATGCTTCTCTGCCATAAGAGGGTGCACTATTCTGTAAATACTGTGTTCAGTCTATTTAGCCTACAAATAACCTGATATAACGCCTAAATGGGAAACAATCAGTAAAACGCTTGCTTAATCACAGTCCTTCGATCGTAATTTACTGACAAAGTCACAACCTCGAATACTTTTATTGACTGAAGCGTTGGATGTTTAAAAGCGTGGAGGTTATGATAAATCTTTATATTTGGGGCGACCCAGAAGTTAGCACTGCTGCTTCACAGCTCCAGTGTCCCGGGTTTAATTCCAGCCTCGGGTCACTGTCTGTGCGGAGTCTGCACATTCTCCCCGTGTCTGCATGGGTTTCTTCCGGGTGCTCCGGTTTCCTCCCACAGTCCAAAGATGTGCAGGTTAGGTGGATTGGCCGTGATAAATTGCCCCTTAGTGTCCAAAAAGGTTAAGTGGGGTTGCGGGGATTGGGTGGACGCGTGGGATTAAGTAGGGTTCTCTTTCCAAGGGCACCTGTAGACTTGATGGGCCGAATGGTTGCCTTCTGCCCTGTAAATTCTATGATTTATAAGTCATTGTTGAGGCTTCAGCAGGAATAGTATGTCTAATTCTGGGCACAACACTTTAGGAAGAGTGTTGAGGCCTTGGGGAGGGTGTGGAGCAGATTAGTAGAATGGTCCCTGGTACGATAGACATAGGCTCTGTGGAGAAGCTGGGGTTGTTCTCAAATCACATGAGCGCTGTTCAAAATTGTGACGGATTTTGCGCGAGTAAATGAAAAGAACTGCATTCACTTGCAGACGAGTTGGTAACCAGAGAACGCAGTTTTAAAGTAATTGGCAAAAGAGCTAAGGGGGGGGGGGGGCATTTCTTTACTGATCTGTTGTGGTCTGGAATCCAATTCCTGAAAGGACAGCCCATTCAATAATAACTTCCAAAAATATATTGGATTAATACGTAAAGGGGAAATTAAATTGGAGGGCTGTGAAGACTTGGGTGGAGAGACTAGAGAAACTGTTACCCTCTTTAAAGCAGAGAAGGTGCAGGGGACATATAATTGAGATGTTGTAATAGAGATGTTGAAAATCATGAGTTTTGATGGAGTAAATGAGGAGAAACGGTTTGCAGAGGCAGGAGGGTCGGCAACCAGCGTGACACAGATTGAAGGCAATCGATAACCAGGTGGGGAGACATGAGATTTTTTTTGGTCCCTTGAGTTGTGATCTGAAATACGTTGTCCGGAAAGGCAATGGAAACAGAGTGAGGTGAATTGGATGAAGTCCTGAAATGGATAAATTTTCAGGCCATAGGGGAAATGGATTGGATTGGATTTGCTTATTGTCATGTGTATCGAGGTACAGTGAAAAGTATTTTTCTGCGAGCAGCTCAACAGATCATTCAGTACATGGAAGAAAAGGGAATTAAACAAAATTCAACAAAATACATGAGAATACATAATAGGGCAACACATGATATACAATGTAACTACATAAGCATTGGCATCGGTTGAAGCATACAGGGTGTAGTGTTAATGAGGTCAGTCAATAAGAGGGTCATTTAGGAGTCTGGTGACAGTGGGGAAGAAGCTGTTTTTGAGTCTGTTCGTGCGTGTTCTCAGACTTCTGTATCTCCTGCCCGATGGAAGAAGTTGGAAAAGTGAGTAAGCCGGGTGAGAGGGATCCTTGATTATGCTGCCCACTTTCCCCCAGCAGCGGGAGGTGTAGATGGAGTCCATGGATGGGAGACAGGTTCGTGTGATGGACTGGGCGGTATTCACGACTCTCTGAAGTTCCTTGCGGTCCTAGGCCGAGCAGTTGCCATACCAGGCTGTGATGCAGCCCGATAGGATGCTTTCTATAGTGCATCTGTAAAAGTTGGTAAGGGTTAATGTGGGCATGCCGAATTTCCTGAGGAAGTATAGGCGCTGTTGTGCTTTCTTGGTGATAGCGTCGTCGTGAGTGGACCAGGACAGATTTTTGGTGATGTGCATCCCTAGGAATTTGAAACTGCTAACCATCTCCACCTCAGCCCCGTTGATGCTGACAGGGGTGTGTACAGTACTTTGCTTCCTGAAGTCGATGACCAGCTCTTTAGTTTTGCTGGCATTGAGGGAGAGATTGTTGTCATTACACCACTCCACTAGGTTCTCTATCTCCCTCCTGTATTCGGACTCGTCGTTATTCGAGATCCGGCCCACTATGGTCGTATCGTCAGCAAACTTGTAGATGGAGTTGGAACCATGTTTTGCCACGCAGTCGTGTGTGTACAGGGAGTAGAGTAGGGGGCTAATTACGCAGCCTTGCGGGGCACCGGTATTGAGGACTATTGTGGAGGAGGTGTTGATGTTCATTCTTACTGATTGTGGTCTGTTGGTCAGAAAGTCAAGGATCCAGTTGCAGAGTGAAGAGCCACGTCCTAGGTTTTGGAGCTTTGATATGAGCTTGGCTGGGATTATGGTGTTGAAGGCGGAGCTGTAGTCAATAAATAGGAGTCTGATGTCGGAGTCCTTGTTTTCGAGATGCTCTGGGGATGAGTGTAGGGCCAGGGAAATGGCATCTGATGTGGACCGGTTGCGACGGTATGCGAATTGAAGTGGGTCAAGGCGTTCCGGGAGTATGTGGAGGTGATGCGCTTCATAATCAGCCTCTCGAAGCACTTCATTACAGCTGATGTCAGGGCCACCGGGCGGTAGTCATTGAGGCATGTTGCCTGGTTCTTCTTTGGTACCGGTATGATGGTGGTCTTCTTGAAGCAGGTGGGGACCTCGGAGTGGAGTGATAGGTTAAAGATTTCTGTGAATGCAGAGGAATGAGGCTAATTAATAGCGCTTTCTCTATCTCTCTTCTTGCCCCACCTCCCTTTAGGATGCCCACGAGTTCCTGAGCCAGTGCCTGGACCAGCTGAAGGAAGATATGGAGAAGCTGAACAAGATGTGGAAGAATGAGCCAGTGGCAGGCGAGGACACTCCAGCTGCTCGAGCTTGTCATGAGGCTGGTGCTGCCAGGGTCTACACCTGCCCCATCGTCTCCAATGTGGAGTTTGAGGTTCTGCACACCATCAGTTGTAAAATGTACGTCGGCGGTGAGGCACATTTTCTGTCATTTTTGCCCATCCACGTACAGGTTGATCCCTTTAGCCAAGTCACCTGTCAGTGAAGATCAGTCCATGCAAGGTCAGCTGGTCACAGCTATTGGTGAACCAGCAGATCCGAGTGTCCCAAGGACATGGAGGAGAACCAGAACCATTTGCCAGGGCAGCCTCCTGTGCTGTGCCACACTCTTTATGTAGGACACGTGTGTATCCTACCCCTATTGTGTTTGTGCTACTGACGTTTACAGGTACTGGAGGGAAGAAAAGATACTCGCGCTTCCTTGAGTTGTGCTGTGTTGCCTTCCTCTTTCAGGGTGTACCAAGCACTATCCAGTGCAGCACCCAGCAAGATCCCTTGCTATTCTCCTTGCTGTCGCCCAAATTATGTGATGCAGGAGGACCCGAGGCGTGTGCCCTAATCCTGTCCATTGGGCCAGACGATACTGAACAAAGCAGTGAGGGGGTCAGCAGGACCTGAGGAAGCGTATGTGTTTCTCCCCGCTGCACCGGAATGTTCACACCTGGAGTGCTGTGTACATATCTTTTTGCTACTGGGAATCGCAAACCTGAATGTGTACAGTGTAATCTATTCTGTATTTGATCAGTGTGTTTGCGTAGCAGCCTGCGAAAGAGCAAAGCACAGATTGGTTTCATTTTGTAATAAGGGATTCTGTTTGTCTTGCAGGTGTTGTGAAAGTGTTACAAAACGAGAACAATTCAACGACCTTTCCATTGATCTCCCGCGACGGAAGAAACTTCTACCCCCGAGGTCTATACAGGACTCACTCGATCTCTTCTTTAGGGTGTGTAACACTTGCTTTTCTTTCCACTGTCACATATGTAGGAATGATGGCACTCATCCCTTTATTCTTTCGTGGGAGGTGGGCGTCATTGGCAAGGCCGGCATTTGTTGCCCATCCCTAATTTCTGAGTGGCTTACTCAACCATTTTGGAGGGACCGGTTAAGAGTCAGCCATTTTGCTGTGGGTCTGGAGTCACCAGGTAAGGACGGCAGATTTTCTTCCCTTAAGGAGATTAGTGAGCCAGAGGTGTTTTTAGCAGTCGATAGTTTCAGATTTATTAATTGCATTTCAATTTCACCAGCTGCTGTGGTGAGATTTGAACCCCTGTCCCGAGAACTCTGGCTCTCTGGATTACTAGTCCAGTGACATTACCACTGTACCAACATCTCTCCTTACTCTTGCTGCTAAAGAGATGAATGAAATACCTAGTTTGGGAGGGTGGGGGGGGTAGTCACGGTATCAGCCATGGCTCAGTGGGGGTGGCATTTGTCCCACAGAGAGAAGATAAGCTTCTAGAGCAGGACTTTAACCGTGTATAATTTCAGCTTGGCAGTTTAGTGCTGCATTCTCGGGTGCCATCATTTGGATGAAACATTGAATGGAGGTCCTGACTGATCTGTCAGGTGATGTTTTAAAAAAAAATACCACGGCCACTATTAATGCCTCGATCAACATCACTGGAAACAATTACCTGGTTATCATCACCTTGCTGTTTGTGGGAGCTTGCTGTGCTCAAATTGGCTGCTCTGCTTCCTACATTACATCAGTGACCATCTTTCAAAAATGGGTACTTCACTGGCTGTGAAGAGCTTTATGATGCCCTGAGGCTGTGAAATGCATGTTCTCGCTGTAGGTGATTAGATGGCACCAAATCAGCCTGTCAAAGGCCCCTCAATTTCGGGAGAAAAGACAAGGGGCAATCAGGATTCCAAAGATGCTAAGTGAAGAAGCCCCTATTACTCCTGACACCACTGGCCTTCCTGATTGGTGTCTGGGGGCATAGGGATTAGGAGCAGAAGTGGGCATTTCAGCCCCTCGAGCCTGCTCCACCATTCAATCAAATCAGGGCTGATGTCTTCCTGGTCTCAAATGCACCTCCCCACCTGTTCCCCATATCCCTTAATCTGTTTTTCACCAGCAATATCTATCTCTTGAAACCATTTAATGATTCCGACTCCACCGCATTATGGGGCAGCGAGTTACGCAATTTCACCACCCTCTGCGAGAAGCAGTTCCTTCTCATCTCAGCTCTAAATCTATCGCCTCTCAACCTATATCTGTGAGCTCTAGAACTAGGACTACTGGCTTGTGTGAATGAAACTTTACGGTTTGTAATGGCAGCTGCCATTATCCAAGAACATTTGTGACAGTGAGACAAACCCTCATCAGTGAGAGATGAGGGAGCTTAATGGGACAAGCTTGTGTGATCATTCACACATAGATCATAGAATTTACAGTACAGAAGGAGGCCATTCGGCCCATCGAGTCTGCACCGGCTCTTGGAAAGAGCATCCTACCCATGCCCACACCTCCACCCTATTCCCATAACCCCGTAATCCCACCCAACACTAAGAGCAATTTATCATGGCCAATCCACCTAACCTGCACATCTTTGGACTGTTGGAGGAAACCGGAGCACCCGGAGGAAACCCACGCACACACGGGGAGGACGTACAGACTCCGCAGAGACAGTGACCCAAGCTGGAATCGAACCTGGGACCCTGGAGCTGTGAAGCATTTATGCTAACCACTATGCCACCGTGCTGCCCACCTGGATGCATTATGTTCAGTCGGTGGGTAATCGGGTATTGCTGATCAATTTTATCTCCTTTGTTTCAGGCTGAAGAAATCGAATATTCCTGTGAGAAATGCAATGGCAGAAGTGCAGTCGTGACTCACAAGTTCAGCAGGCTCCCCAGGTCAGTACCTGAAGGGATAAGAGGGAATAGACGAGATGCTGGGTGCTTTTCCCAACTGAGCCCAGGGTCAAGTGTAGAAATGGAAGGAGAATGTCCCAATCACTGCCCGCAAGCCAAGTAAATTTGGGCCAATCTCAACTTGAGGCGTAACGGATAATGTATATTTACCCTGTATCTAACTCCGTGCTGTACCTGTCCTGGGAGTGTACGATGGGGACAGTATAGAGGGAGTTTTACTCTGTATCTAACCCCGTGCTGTACCTGTCCTGGGAGTGTTTGATGGGGACAGTGTAGAGGGAGCTTTACTCTGTATCTAACCCCGTGCTGTACCTGTCCTGGGAGTGTTTTGATGGGGACAGTGTAGAGGGAGCTTTACTCTGTATCTAACCCCGTGCTGTACCTGTCCTGGGAGTGTTTGATGGGGACAGTGTAGAGGGAGCTTTACTCAGCATCTAACTCCGTGCTGTACCTGTCCTAGGAGTGTTTGATGGGGACAGTGTAGAGGGAGCTTTACTCTGTATCTATCCCCGTGCTGTATCTGTCCTGGGAGTATTTGATGGGGACAGTGTAGAGGGAGCTTTACTCTGTATCTATCCCCGTGCTGTACCTGTTCTGGGAGTGTTTGATGGGGACAGTGTAGTGGGAGTTTCCTGCCTCTGTGTTAACCTAGGGGAATGGCAGTCGGTTAATTGTTCATTTGGAAAGTGGTTGCAGAGATTTTCACAGTAACTTCATTGCACTGTTAATGTAAGCCTACTTCTGACACTAATAAAAATTGTATATTAGCAATGATAAGCTCATGACCTCCTGCATTGTAAATAATGTGGGGCAGCACAGTGGTTAGCACTGTTGCCTCACAGCATCTGGGTGGTAGGTTTGTTTCCCGCTTGGATCACTGTTTGTGTGGAATCTGCATGTTCTGTCTGCGTGGGTTTACTCCAGGTGCTCCCGTTTCCCCCCTCAAGTCCCGAAAGACGTGCTGTTAGGTGAATTGGACATTCTGAATTCTCCCTCTGTATACCCGAACAGGCACCAGAATGTGGCAACTAGGAGATTTTCACAGTAACTTCATTGCAGTGTTAATGTAAGCCTACTTGTGACAATAATAAAGATTATTATTAGGGGCTGGTTTAGCACAGTGGGCTATACAGCTGGCATGTAATGCAGAACAACGCCAGCAGCACGGGTTCAATTCCCGTACCAGCCTCCCCGAACAGGTGCCAGAATGTGGCGACTAGGGGCTTTTCACAGTAACTTCATTGAAGCCTACTTGTGACAATAAGCCATTTTCATTTCATTAATGTGGTCTAGCCCCATGTTGTATCTGACCTGGGTGTGAGTGACAACAGGTTGTTAAATCTGTGCCTGATCCTGGCTCCTGCTCACACGTGATGTTGAAACTGCTTTGCATGTAATGGCTGACTGAATTCTTCTTACAGGGTTCTCATACTCCATTTGAAACGATACAGTTTTAATGTGCAGCTCTCTCTGAATAACAAGCTTGGTCAGCAGGTGATCATCCCGAAGTACCTGACCCTGGCGGCTCACTGTACAGAGACCACACGGCAGCCCTTTTCACTGGGCTGGAACACACAAGCTGCAACGTAAGTGAAAGGAGGAGGATGCGGGTGGGCTCTTAAGGTGGACAGAGGGGAGAGTGGCTGCAGCTTTGTATCCGATGCAGGAATGTGGCTGCTATAGCCGTGCCGTTGTCGCATGGGTCGGTCTTGTACATCTTGATGCACAATCGTTTGGAAGATCCTGATGTCCTCAGCCGTTTCCTAATAGCCGCTGGCCTTTAAAGAAAGTCAACATGCCTGGCTTTGAAGAGGTTCAGTGATTCTTGATTCTGGGTCATGTTTTTGATTTTGCTCCCACGACAGACACATGAGCACACAGTGACGCAGACACTGACGCAGTGAGTGCAGTACACAATGTTGCAATCTCAAACGTGCCATTCTTTGGGTGAGTTGTTAACCCAAGGACCAGTCTGTCCTCTGAAAAGACCCCTTGGACATTACTTGAAAGAAGAGCTGGGGAGTTCCCGCCAGCCTCCTGGCCAACCAACATTTTTCCCTAAGATTAACTAGTCATTGCTGTTAGTGGGAATTGCTGTGTGCAGTTTGGCTGTTCTGTTCCTTACATTACAACAATGATTTCAGACATAATTCATTGGCTGTGAAGTGCTTTGAGGTTTTCTGAGGAAGTGAAAGACTATCTAGAAATACAAGTTGTTTCTTTCTTAAAAGCAGCTCTGATTTACCTGCCATGCTGCAATGTGTTACCATGTGGTTCCAGGTGATGGACAGTGTCCATCTCCGCTCAAAGTAACCTATTCTTCGTGAATACCCTGCCCTTCATCCAGCTTCTTTCAACAGTCTCTGCACAGATAATATGGGTTAGATTGTAGCCGGGTTCACAGTATAGATTCTGATTTGGGGTTTATCAAGCCTCAGTGGCACATTATTTGCACAAACAGTGGGTGGGCAGGCTGTAATTGTCCACCAGTCAAATGGCCTTCCGATATAATAACAACAACGTGCCTTCCATGTCCCACGGTGTGTGGTGAGAGGGGTTTCAGTCAAAATAGGGTAAAGGAGGGGCTGGTTTAGCACACTGGGCTAAGTAGCAGGCTAGAAGCATAGTTCAATTCCCATACCAGCCTCCCCGAATGTAGCGACCAGGGGCTTTTCACAGTAACTTCATTTGAAGCCTACCTGTGACAATAATTTCATTTCACACGTCCATGTTCAAAGCTTTAGCAACTTGGGGGGGGGGGTTTCAGGCTCAGTAGTTAGCACTGCTGCCTCTCGGCGCTGAGGACCCAGATTCATTCCCGGCCCCAGGTCACTTTTTTCGTGTGGGGTTTACACATTCTCCTTGTGTTTATGTGGGTCTCGCCCCCACAACCCAAAGATATGCAGGCTAGGTGGATTGGCCACGCTAAATTGCCCCTTAATTGGAAAAAAATAATTGGGTACTCTAAAAACTTGATGGAGGTTCAGTTTCGGTAATATTTCTTCTTGTTTTATAAATTTAATAATTTAGAGCGCCCAATTCATCTTTCCCAATTAAGGGGCAATTTAGCATGGTCAACCCACCTACCCTGTACATCTTTTGGGTTGTGGGAATGAGACCCACGCAGACACGGGGAAAATGTGCAACCTCCACATGGACAGTGACCACCTGGGACCTCGGCGCCATGAGGCGGCAGTCCTGACACTGTACCATCGTGCTGCCCCTGTTTTGGTAATATTTCAGCTGTATCTCAGAAGGAAGTAACAGTTTTCTGCCTGGGTTAATTTACAGTCTCTAACATGTCAACATCACTGACTACGTTTAAATTTTGCAGGTCCCGGCCACTCAAAACTTTGCAGTCCGTGAACTCTACAACCTCCACTTCCACACTGGGGAGGTGAGCAATCGCAGCGTGGTCTTATTGTCGCTTAACCCCAGAGTGCAGAATGCAAGAAAGGGAGCGAAGTCCAGTGGAACAGAGAAAGCCGATGGGACGAGGAGTGTGGGATCCAGAGGAATGTGGGGTGCAGGTGAATAAGATGGGGGTAAAATGCAGGACCCCAAGTTTGGGACAGGAGATGGGAGGAACACAAATTTGGGGGAGTAGCTGGTGCAGGATTTGAGAGGGTGCACAAGTGGGCACAGCACTCAATAGCAGGGAGCATCATTTGGATGTTACGCACCAGAGGGCAATGAATTTCGTCAGAGAGCTTTCACTTGGTATTGGCAATTGGTCTCAATGCTCCCCGGCTGGGAAAGAGGAAATTGTAGCTGGAGTTTGACTCCCGAGTCCTGCTGGAAAGTGTAGATGGGTGGCCCCTGCCGTAAGCTTCACCCACCTGAAGGTTATTTAGCTGGGGAAATGTTGTGGAACCCTGGCCCCAGCCAGAGTTTGAACCTGCAGCAGGGAGGGAGAGAGAATCGGCTGTAACAATGTAAGCACAGGGTGTATGGATGATGTTCGATAACAGGCACAATGTGTTCCTGCTTCCTTACCTTGCGGCTGGCTGCTTCTTGCTGCCTAATTCCAAGTGTTCATCCACAGGAAGTTCTGCTTCAAGTCTACAATCGTCATCCTGGATTCTGACAGCGAGGAGGAGCAGGTGAAGCGGGCAATGGTGATCAGCCGGCAGATGACTGAACAGGTTCAGCGTGAGACACAGCAGGAAGAGGAGCAAATGCAGCTGGTGAGTCTGGCTGAAAGTCATTACTGTACTATGTCGCTTCAGAAGGAAGAACTCGCATTTATATGACGCCTTTCGCAAAGAGGGATGAAGTCCTGAAAGCAGGATTATGGGGAGCTAGGAAATAAATTAAGAAGCAGGCCCTCTAAGGTATTAGTCAGGAATAGGAGAATAGACCAGATGAACGTGTGGCTGGGGAGATGGTGTAGGAGTTTAGGTTCCTGAGGCATTGGGGTCAATTCTGGGGATGGGACCTGTACTTCAGTAGGATGGGTTGTACCCCAGCAGGACTGAGGCCTATATCCTGGCACGGGTATTTGCTTGTACTGGGGCTGACGGTTTATGAAAAGCAGAAAGCAAGAGTGGGAGGCAGAGGAAACTGGGGCTGGCAGCAGCTTGGGCCATAGTACACAAAAAGGCAAGTCTAAAAGCACTATATCTGCGCAGAACAATCGCAATAAGATAGATGAATTAACAATACAAAATGTTGTTACGGGTATATGATATGGTTGTAATTTCAGAGTCATGGCTGCAGGGTGACCAGGGCTGGAAACTGAATATCCAAGGGTACTCAATATTTAGAAAGACAGTGGTGGCACAGTGGTTAGCACTGCTGGTCACAGCGCTAGGATTCAATTCCGGCCTCGGGTGACTGTGTGGAGTTCGCTCTTTCTCCCCGTGTCTGCATGGGATTCCTCTGGGTACTCTGGCTTCCTCCCATAGTGCAGGGTTTTTAAAAATTTAGAGCAGCCAATTATTTTTCTTTTCCAATTTAGCGTGGCCAACCCACCTAACCTGCACATCTTTGGGTTGTGGGGGTGAAACCCACGCAGGCACGGGGAGAATGTGCAAACGCCACACAGACAGTGACCCAGAGCCGGGATCGAACCCGGGTTCTCAGTGCCGCAGGCCCAGTGCCACATGCCACCCCCATAGTGCAAGTTAGATGGATTAGCCATGCTAAATTGCCTCATATTGTCCAAATGAAAGGTGGGGTTACTGGGATTGGGTGAGAGTGACAGATTACTCTTCCTTAGGGTCAGTGCAGACTCGATGGGCTGAATGGCCTCCATTGTAGGGATGCTATGATTCTATGACAGATAAGGGAAATTGGAGTGGGGTGGCATTGTTCGTTAAGGATGAAGTTAGTGCACTAGAGAGAATCACTGTTTGTGCCCCAGCTATTCACAATATATCAATGATTTAGACAAGAGAACTTTGAGATATCCGCTGGTTCTGAAAAGTACTATAAAAATGCACTTTAAATATAATGAAAATGAACCGCAATTCTGCAATATTGACCAAGACATCTGGGGTTATATTTTTCTTCTTTCATGGGTGAGAATCGGTGGCTAAGCCAGCATTTATTGCCCATCCCTAA
Source organism: Scyliorhinus canicula (assembly GCF_902713615.1). Lineage (NCBI taxonomy): Eukaryota > Metazoa > Chordata > Chondrichthyes > Carcharhiniformes > Scyliorhinidae > Scyliorhinus > Scyliorhinus canicula. The sequence goes on from NC_052147.1 coordinate 283,254,558, forward strand.
TTGCCCATGGGTAGCTGGTGGTGAGCTGCCTTCTTGAAGCGCAGTCCATGTGGTGTAGGTCCATCCACAGTGCTGTTGGGGAGGGAGTTCTAGGATTTTGACCAGCAGCAGGGAAGGAATGGCAATATATTTCCAACTCAGAATGTTATACAGCATGAAGGAGAACTTCCTTCCCATCGATCTGCTGTTCTTATCCTTCTAGATGGTAGAGATCTCCGTTTTGGGAGGTACTGCCGGAAGTGCTTTGGTGAGTTGCTGTAGTGCATCTTGTATCTGGTACACACAGCAGCCACCGTACAACAGTGATGGAGGGAGTGATGGAGATCAAGGGCATCGGGGTATGGCAATAAATGCTGGCCTCAGCAGAATGAAAGAATAAAAAAAACCTCTTGTCCTATCATTGTCTCACGTGACTTATTGTCAGATTTTGTTTGCTCCTGTGGTGTATTGGGACATTTTTCTGCATTGGTGGTGCTGTTTGAATGTAAGTTAAGTGTTTTGAGCCAAATGCTGAGTGATGATGCCTGACCTCAATCCACTCTTGCTATCTGGATCTGCATTCTGGGTTGATTAAGATCACTTTCTCTTCCTTTGTCAGGCACTCAAAGCGAGCAAACAGGAGGTAGAGCGCCCTGCCCCAGCCGCAGTACTAGACTCGTCCTTTGACAGCATGAGTGAAGATGAGCTGCTGGCAGCCGTGCTGGAGATGAGCAAGCGGGAAACGTGTCTCTCGCTTGGCGGAGAGGAGGAGCACGAGAAGGCCAGCAGCAGCCCCGATACCGGCTTTGGCGATGACGAGGCTCAGGAGTTGCTGGAACATCAGGAGGCTCCGGAAATGGATGGGTCCAGGGCCAGCATGGAAACAGGTAGGTCGTTGTGGGGGAGAGAGAGGGGATGGTGCTGTTTCACCACAGGTACCTGTGTCGGATAATTTATTATAGATGCCAAGTGAGCTCCTCCCCCAGCCCCAGCAGAAAATACTAACAGAAGTAAATCATTTAATCCCATTCAGTGAGATCACAGCTGATTTGTGATCTGACCCCACATACCCACCCATATCCCTGAATATCTTGGGGCGAACAAACTTCTACCAATCTCATCTTAAAATTAGTAATTGATGTAATGCAATTGTCATTTGGGGAAGAGACTCCCAAATTTGATTTGATTTATTGTCACGTACCGAAGTACAGTAAAAAGTATTTTTCTGCGGCTAAGGGAATGTATACAGTACGTACATAATAGACAAAAGAATAATCAACAGAGTACATTGACAAATGGTACATCGACAAACAGTGATTGGTTACAGTGCAGAACAAGGGGCCAAACAAAGCAAATACATGAGCAAGAGCAGCATAGGGCGTCGTGAATAGTGTTCTTACAGGGATCAGATCAGTCCGAGGGGAAGTCGTTGAGTCTAGTAGCTGTGGGGAAGAAGCTGTTCCTATGTCTGGGTGTGCGAGTCTTCAAACTTCTGTACCTTCTGCCTGACGGAAGGGTCTGGAAAAAGGCAATGCCTGGGTGAGAAGGGTTTCTGATAATGCTGTCTGCCTTCCTGAGGTAGCGGGAGGTGTATACAGAATCAATGTGGGGTGGCAAGATTGTGTGATGCGTTGGGCTGAGTTCACCCCACACTGCAGTTTCTTGCGATCTTGGACCGAGCAGTTGCCATACCGAGCTGTGATGGAGCCGGATAAGATGCTCTCTATCGCACATCTGTAGAGGTTTGTGAGAGTCGACGCAGACGTGCCGAATATCTACCTCCCCTTTACTAATTTCACTCCTGGAAAACCTGGCTCCAATCTTGAGGCTTTATCCCGCAGTCCTGCGCTCCCGACCAGCAGAAATAGTTCTCTCTCTATTTAACTGATCTGTTCCCCTTGACATCTTAAACTTTTATTTTTTACATAGAGCCTGCTGAAGTTATAAAAGACTTTGATGAGAATAAGGAGAATAAAACCCCCGAGGGCTCCCAGTGTGAGATGGACTGGATGCAGCAGTATGACGTAGACAGGGAGCGAGAGGAACAGGAACTGCAGCAAGCACTGGCCCAGAGTCTTCAGGAACAGGTCAGCACTTTCTGGGTGCTGGACGGGTGGGTGCGGAGCAATTCTTTGTAACTGGTCAGGGGGAAATGAGTTTGGGTTTTATTTTTAGATATAGCCTTTTGATTGCAGTGTCATTTGATCACATCCTTCTCAAAAGCCAATCTGATGGGGTGGGGGTGGGCTCTATTGCAACTTCAGCATTCGTCTTAACAGGCAGACGAGTGCTTATGGCACCTCAGGCAGTCCAGCACTACAGCACAGGGAGTTTCACTCCAGGTTACATGCTGAAGTTCTGGAATGGACCCTGGACCCTCTGCTCTCCTCCCAATCCAGGGTGCCCCACTCCTTGCTAACAGTGCATGTGAAAGTACCTGTGAGTGGTATTGGTCCTTGAGCCGAATCGTCATTAAACAGTGTCTCTCTGTGTGATCCACCAGGAGGCCCGGGAGATGAAAGAAGACGATGACTTAAAGAGAGCCACAGAACTGAGTATTCAGGGTAAGATACCAGTCAGCATTAATCGTGCTGCTGTATACTCTGCATTCTGTGTAAGGTGACTATTATTGACGTCTTGCTTGTGTTGTTTTAATCAGAAGTTTCTAAGTGCATTTACTGTTATGGAACCAAGCTGATTTTTCACAAGTCCCACAAATGACAAACTGACGGCTCATGTTTTTGATGTTGATTGAGAGAAGAGCAAGACACTTGGGAGGAATGCTGGCCTTTAGATGAATTAATGGGACCCTTTCTAGACAGGTGGATCCTTGGTTTAATGCCTCACCCAAAGGGACAGCACCCTCAACAATGCAGCACCCCCTCTGTACTTCCCAGAACTCCGAGTGTAGTTTATGCTGTAGCAGAGCTTGAATCCACAGCGACAGTGTCAATGTAAATATAAAACAGTGCTTCCAAACTGTGATCCCATTTTAATGCCACCATCTTTTTACAGGTTGTGCTTGTAGTGCCCTATTGATCCTCTAAATAATGATTAAACCTTGCCCATCAAGGGAAAATAGTGAATAGACCAGAGGACATGGATTTATGGTAAATGGCGAGATCCGGGTGGGCAGATGAGGAATATATTTTTCGCAGCCGGTTGCTATGTGGAATGCACTGCCTGAAAGGGTGGCAGAAGTGCAGAATCAAAGAATGGTTACAGCACAGGCGGTGGCCATTCAGCCCGTTGTGTCCATTCTGGCACTGTGCAAGAGCAACACGGCTCGTCTCATTCCCCAGCCCTGTCTCCGTAGCCCTGTGACTTCCTTCTCTTCAAGTGATTATCCAATGCCCTTTAGAAAGTCACATTAAATCCGCTTCTGCCGGATACTCTGGCAGATTCGAAAGGAATTTCAAAAGGGAAGTTGATTCGATACTCGAGGGGAAAGAGTTGGAGAGGAATGGGACCAATTCAATTGCTCTTACATTGGGGTTGAATGGCCTTCTGTGTGCTGTGGCAGTAGCAATTTGAGGCAATTTGCTCATTTAGTAACCAGGAACGATGCACTAAAATGTGCAATGGCTGCTTTTGCTATTTTAATATCGTGCACTGCTGAGTGTGAAATACAATCTCCGCGGCATGTCTCTATCTGAAGGAGGTGAACTCCGGAGTAATGTTCTACAAGTATCTGGACACTGGGACTTGCTGCATTTTGGCCTTTAGTAAAGTGGTCTCTGTTTTTAATTGTGTTTCAATGCAATGATAATTAACACTTGCTTGCAGAGTTCAATAACTCCATCTGTGATCTCATGGGTTCGGATGAAGACTCCGGCAATGAGGAAATCTTGGACATGGACTACAGCGAGGCCGAAGCGGAGGAGTTGAAAAGGAATGCAGAGGTGAGGCCAGTGGTGTGCAGTGGGCCACGCCGACTCTCAATGTTGCCGTTGGGAAATCGGGACAACTGTTAGTCCCACTGCCCCGAGCTTTTCACTTGGCCCTGCAAATATTCTCTTGCTTGGATAATTATTCAATTCCCTTTCGAAAGTCAAAATTGAACCTGCCTGCTCTCAGGCAGTGTATTCCAGACCCTAACCACTCGCTGTGTTTATATTTTTACTGCTGTTACTTTTGGTTCTTTGTGCACATTGGGTGTTGAGACTTTTTAGTGACTTGTGTTCCTGTTCTTGCAGACAGGCGAACTTGCGCATTCTTACCGACTAATCAGTGTTGTCAGCCACATCGGCAGCTCCTCCTCCTCCGGTAGGTACCAGATACTCTATATTTTTTTTTCTTGGTATATTTTTTCACAGGATGTGGGCATCACTAGCTAGGCCAGAATTTATTGCTCATCTCTTAATTGCCTCTTTGAACCTCTGCAGTCCGTGTGATGTAGGCACGCCCATTGTGCTGTTGGGAAGGGAGTTCCAGGATTTTGACCCCGCGACAGTGACGATGCGATGATAAAGTTACAAGTCGAGAGGTGTGTGGCTTGGAGAGGGACTTGCAGGTGGTGGTGTTTCCATCCATGCATGCACTGCCCTTGTCCTTCTAGGTGAAAAAACCTTATTTATAGTCAGATTAAATGATCTTTCTAAATGAATACTGAGGAAATAAAACACCTGAGATTTGATGATAGTATGGATTTATCAATTCTCCAGAAGTATTTTAAAACCAATTGGAAAAAGCAGAGCACACTGCAGTTTGTGGTCAAAGACTCTTTGGATACAGTTCCACTGCCTTGCTATCTGTAAGTCAGACGTTATTTGTAGTCAGCACAGTAGCATAGTGGTTAGCACAATTGCTTCACAGCACCAGGGTCCCAGGTTCGATTCCTGGCTTGGGTCACCGTCTGTGCGGAGTCTGCACGTTCTCCCTGTGTATGCGTGGTTTCTTCCAGGTGCTCTGGTTTCCTCCCACATTCGAAAGATGTGCAGGTTAGGTGGATTGGCCAGGCTAAATTGCCCTTAGAGTCCAAAATTGCCCTTCGTGTTGGGTGGGGTTACTGGGTTATGGGGATAGAGTGGAGGTGTGGCCTTGGGTAGGATGCTCTTTCCAAGAGCCGGTGCAGACTCGATGGGCCGAATGGCCTCCTGCACTGTAAATTCTATGTTACACAGTTAATATCACCATGTAGTCGGGTTCCACGCTGATATCCAGTTCTCCACTCTCTCTGCCATCAGACAGCTCATACTGTCTGGTGTTAGATGAGTAGCAGTTAAATGTGCTCTATGCTATCTGTGTCCCATTCTGTACCAAGTCCTCCTCACCCCCACCACTCCAGTACTGACTGATCAATTACATTGGCTCTCGGGCCTTCCAGTGTAAAATACTCACTGTTGTGTTTAATCCCCGTCTGGCTCCCCATCTCGGTAGCTGTCACCAGCCAATTCTCCCCCCCCCCCCCCCCCCCCCCCCCCCCACCACCATGGACTCAGGCCTTTTATGCCTCTGTTCGCCCGACGCCCACCTGAGAGGGTATGCAGGGTCTTGGTTTAAATTCTACCCTAAAAGACAGCACCCTTGACCATGCAGCACTTCCTCAGTACTACACGGGAGGGGAGGTGTCAGCCTAGATGATGTGCTCAAGTCTATGGAGAGGAAACTCAAATGCACAACGTTCCAAATAGATATGAGTTCCATCCACTAAGTCGCAGCTACAACAAGCTTGAGGTTTGAAAACCTGTAGGTTGTAAAGGGATGGGATATCTGAACAGTTCAGTGATTTTGAGCTGGAACAGAGTGAGTTAGGATGTGGGATGGTCTGAATCTTGATTTCAGCACAGTGACAAAATAACAAGTATGCGTCAGGTCGAGTGTTTGTAGTGCCTTCAGACAACTAGACCCCAAGTTCTTGAATTCCCTCCCTAAACCTCTCCCTCCGCCTCTCATTTTAAGATGCTCCTTAAAACTACCTCTTTGACCAAGCTTTTAGTCACCGGTCGTATTACCTCCTCTTCCTCTTTCATATTTTTTATTTCCCTGCCTTTCTCTACTGACAGTATTTTGCTGAGATCACACCCGATTACTATGTACAGTTTTGGTCTCACTACCTAAGGAAAGAGACATTTATCTTCGAGGGAGGGGAGTTGGAACTATGCTCGCCAGATTGATTCCTGGGACAAGAGGGCTGGTGTATGGGGAGCGATCGAATAAAATGAGCCTTTATCTTCTGGAGTTTAGTAAAAATTATAAGTGATATTGAAACATGTAAAATCTTTTTAAAGGGCCTGACACCAATAGATAACAAGAAGCTGCTTCCCAGCTGGAGGGTATGGGAGAAAGAGGTACAGTCTCGGAATAAGGAGTCGTCCTTTTAGGACTGAGATAACGAATTTCTTCACTTGGGGTTGAGGATCTTTGAAACTCTGGAATGCTGTGGATGTTCAGGCTCTGAGTATATCAAGACCAATATGATAGATTGTTTGGACCCTACAGGAATCGGATATTGGTGGTGCGGGCGCTGTGACAGAGTATTCTCCAGTTGTGTTTCAGAGCAGCTGATATTAATTGGGAGGGTTTGGGGCACGAACGGGATTTCCCCAGTGTGGAAGGGAAAAGTAGTCTGCATTTGTTTTAGTCACATAACTCCGTGTAACTAATGTCGATGACAGGCTGACTCCAGCTTCGTCCTTTGCTTATTGGGTTAACGGGGACTCAAGACGTGAGCAGGAAATTGGAGTTATTGTGATGAGCTGCGATATTATTGTTATGGGCCAGGGTTTAGAAAACTCCCAACGTATATTTATGGAGTTCACCTGACCTATAACAGCTTGTTGACTTTGGCTAAGATGAGCAGAAGAGCCCGCCCTTCGGGTGTTATTCAACAGAATTCTTGGACGCTTTTAATCAAAAAAACAAGCTTTATTCTAAGAATGTAGTTAACATTTGTATAAACACACATAGCAAGAATTTTTATCAACTATAAACATAAAGACCTCACACTGCTACAGTAAACTATGTATAACCATTAATGAATTCCCCCTTTAACTGTTCCAATTCAATGACAAAATCCAAGTAAAACCAGAAACCCCTTTTTAAAGGTGTGGCCCAGCACACGGCATTCTCACTGGTTTAAGACTTGTTATTGATACTCTGTTCCCCTTTACTCTGTTCCCCTTTAGTCTGTTCCCCTTTAGTCTGTTCCCCTTTAGTCTGTTCCCCTTTAGTCTGTTCCCCTTTAGTCTGTTTCCCTTTCCAAACAGCAGGTTTGAATTCCTTCCACAAAGCAATTATCTCTCAAGTTACCAAGTAATCTGGAACAGCTTTTAAAATTAAGATGGAGAAAAACACTTCTTTCAACCTGTGCAGTTCAAACCAGTCCAAACTCAAAGCGAAAGTAAAACCCACAGAGCCACAGCCCAGCTCCACCCACACAATGACATCACTGAAGTCATGTGATAAGACAAAACATTTCTTAAAGGGACACTCACATTATTGAATATAGAAACAGGCTCAAGGAGTTGAATACTCAGTGACTTGTATGTCTTGCATTGCTGGCTGATTACTTTTTAATTTTGTACTCTGTATAGGGCATTACATCAGTGACGTATACGACATAAAGAAGCAGAGCTGGTTGACGTACAATGATCTGGAGGTGTCCAAGACGATGGAGGGCACTGTACAGTCAGACCGAGACAAGAGCGGTTACATCTTTTTCTACATGCACAAGTAAGAACTGGATTAGAGTGACCCCTTTCCCCCACCCTTGTGTCCCCCCTCTCAACTCTGCACCCCTAAACGTGGCAGCTGGACGGTTTGACCCGCCGTGCATTTTGGGGGAAGCTGCCTTTGTGACCTGCAGAGGAATGCTGGACTTGCCTGCTTGGTGACTTGGTTCCAGTCATTAGCTCAGCCTGAAGGTCAACCCTGACTTCAATCCCCAGTCTCTGCTGAATTAACTGATCTCTGCTTCATCCCACCCGCCAATCCCATACTGGTATTACTGTATTTAAGTCCCATAGTCTGTGTGACTGCAGCATATTTTGGCCCACCCTGATTCCATACTTATGAAATGAATGAAAATCACTTATTGTCAGAAGTAGGCTTCAAATGAAGTTACTGTGGAAAAACTGTGAATATCAATTCAATAATCCTGCCCCATGTCCCGCCTATAAGACCATAAGACATAAGAGCAAAATTAGGCCCCTAATTCTTACTAATTCCAAAGAACTAATTCCACTGACCAGTAAGTCACTAATTCCGCCTGCCCCATTTCCACCCTGATATCTCCTACCTGCCAATGTGTAGCGCATCCCTCCCCCACCAACCCTTTGTGTGTGCTGCTGGTGGGAAGCGATGCCAAATTGTTTTCCTGTGTTGTAGTATGGTGGTACCCGTGTGTGTGTGTGTGTGTGTGTGTGTGTGTGTGTGTGTGTGTGTGTGTGTGTGTAGGGACTGCTTTTCTCACTGCCATTTACTGAATTGGGGACCGTTCTGTCACTAATCTCTTTTCCATTATCCTTTGCAATACAGAGAGGTGTTGGAAGAGTTGGTGGAGGCAGAGAAATGTTCACAGCCGATGGGTTTGGACTCCAGCAGGCCCGTGCTGCAGCCCCTGTGACGGTGTGCAGACTATAGCATGGGAACTACTCGTGTTCGTACTTTACTACCAGGGACCGAATGTCATTTACAGCTAGTCCTGGGATAAATACCTCCTACAATAGTGATAGATCTTGGCCAGACCGCAGAGCCTTCGCCTATTTGGTATTTGGAGCCACACGATGGTGTTGAAGGTCGACACTCCGGGATCAGAGTGCGGTGAGCTCATTCCTCACACGGACAGACGCCTGAGCTTTGTTACATGAGTTCCAGACAAGTGCTGGTGTCAATCTGTCACTATTTATTTCCAAAGATTTTCAAGGGATTAGAGTTGGAATTGTATCGCGAGACGGTTTAGATGTGAGGGTTTTTTTTGTTTTTTTTTTAAATGGAAAAAATATATAATATATGAATCTAAAATTTCTGTTCTCGCCTTGAAGGGTCTGTATGTGCCATCTAAATAAGGAGAGTGGGTGGAGACCTAAGACTCCCCATGACGCTCAAACTTTAGGGTTAAACAGAGAGTTTAGGTTTGGTTTGCATAGTCAAGCTGTAAAATGTAAGAATCTTTTGGCCAGAGCATTAACACTGTATTTTACATGTTATTAAGGGGTGTGAGAGATACTTTGAGGGGAAAACAGTCAAAGTTTGAGCATTTTTCATGCAATCAGTTTCTGCAGCCTGTCAGGACCCACACTAAGCACCCACTTCCCAATCCCCCCTCCCCCTCCCCCACCGTGTTTTCTTATGATAGTGCCCATGGTTTTCACAAAGCTCGCTGCTCCCCAGAAAGCCCGGTGTGAGCTTTCCCTGAATTACCGGAGAACTCTTGGACAGTGTTGCAGTGGCACCGAAGGAGAAATTGGCCCACAAGCAGAGCAGCCCAAGTGCCTGCAGAGCGTGCTTCGATCTGTGACTATCCATATTCAAGGAGGAGGGTTTTTTAAAATTGTTCTCTGTTCTATGGCGGTTTCTGCGTTTTTTGTGGGGTTGCTACCTCCCTCCATCAATCTGAGGGATGTTCCTTAGTTTCAGCCTTACCCTTTCATACTGCACTTTATTTTCCTACTCCATCTTGAGGCTTGTGCACTCTTCCCTCATCCACTACTACCTCCTCTGTCAGTCCTCCCTAAGTGAAACCCAGCCACCAGAGACTGGGCTCTCCGAATCAGCTCAGTGAGTGAGGGGTGGCTTAATATGCTGGTAACACGGCATCGGTTAACAGAAGGACTTTACCCATTGGTGGCCTAAGCTCCACGCGATACTGTCTCTTTTCGCACAGCTGGGTGCAGTGCTTGTACAATTAAGGTGTTAAATAAATTATTGCCTTTTTTGAAAGAACCTCATGCGCCTGCAACACCCATGAGATGTTGTAATATTAACACTTTTATTGTTGTGGTGTCATTGCTGATCTTTGCCTGTCCTCGCTGAGACCCTGACTGGGCGGTTTCAACCACCTCGCGCTGACTAGCGTCAACGTTCACAGCGGCTGATCCCAGTGACTAATCACAGCGACTCTCGGCTGCCGTCTTGTTTAGGGTGCACGTTGTAAATATTGCTGTACCCCCTCTAATGGGCAGCTGAGGCCACCCAGACAGAGATGTTAGACACTGGGTAGCCAGGGGCAGCTGAGGCCACCCAGATAGAGATGTTAGACACTGGGTAACCAGGGGCAGCTGAGGCCACCCAGACACAGATTTTAGACACTGGGTAACCAGGGGCAGCTGAGGCCACCCAGACACAGATGTTAGACACTGGGTAACCAGGGCCCAAACCCCATCACTGGCACACCCAGGTTCCTTTGCTAGCATTTTTCAAACCTCATTGCTCCAACAATTTAATGCTCGTGACTGCTGATGTTTCTGCCGCACAGGTCATCTGTATCTCACATAGCTGTTCACCTTTGATTCGGTCTCCAGAGGCTGTCTGGGTTCTGGTGCCCCAGGGAAAGGTGCTACTGCAACTGGTGCACATCTGGGGTGCGTTGCTTGAACACTCCTTTGAGCTGTGACTGGAAAGACCCAGCTTTTCAAATTGGTTTAGAGGAACACAGAGAGGCACATTGTGCTTCAGAAGGAAACTGCTCTCCTCTTCATTTGTAATTAGTGTGGAGAATGGACAAGGGATGAAGATCTGCACTCTCACCAGTGAGTCTCGGGTAAAGAGCTGGTGTCCTTTAGGGGGCCAGCAGAAGGTGCTTTCTATTTCTGGGAAGGTTGGTCGGTGTTTAAAGTCCATTTCATCATTCTTGCTTATGGTCTGGATTCAGCATCAGGAGACTACTGCCTCCTGCCCTGTGGGGGGGAGGGGGTATTGCATTGTTTTATTTCTTGGGGAAGGGTATAATTCTAGGTTAATTATCTTTCCAAGCCCCAACCAGGCTCAGTCAGTTAAAGTGGGTCTACTCCCCGTGAAGTATCTCGCTGTTCGTTCAATTCTTTTCACCCATTGCTTGGTGCGGAGGAGAGTGGGAGCAGCTCTGTACACACTCTTCAAAACACCTGGTTCATGGACACCACTTGCAGAATGGCCAATTCTCTGGTTTTAATATATTTTAATAGGTATGCATGGTTCACAGGAGTGTCTCCACATACCTGAGATTTGTCCTCACTTCCTTCACCCCCCCTCCCCCTCTTGCCATAAGCAGCACCCAGTCAGTGAGAAGCACAGTGCACAGGACCTGCTTTCCAACAGGTGAAGAAACTTGGCGATCAGGAAGCAAATAAATCCAGGGTGCTGCCTTTGTTACTGAGGAGCTGGGTTCATGAGACTTGCCTGTCTCTTGCTGAAATACAAAGCTTTGAATCTGGGAGAGGATCTCACTGAACCACAGGTGCCCGAGGAGTCCTCCCCCACACTCTGTGGGGAGACGTTCAGGTTCTCCCTGCTTCTGGATGCCAAGCCATAAGTACACGGGAATTAACGAATAGTGAACACAGTTGCCATCTTATTATTTTAATCTACATTCCCCCTCTCTATCTCGGGTTTGTACAGGTGCTGATTGTGGACTGTGGCACTCTGGTGATTCCGAGGACATACCCCTTGGGTGGTGCATTGTCTCTTCCACCCCTCCCCCAAACATCCATAGCTTAACCCCTCAGTCAGCTCTCTTGATGTATCTTTTTCTACTCCCCTCCTGTCTCCTCCCTCGGGGGAAATATGTTCCCTGCCGTTTCTTGGGGAGATGAATTCACTGAATGCCTCTCTATCTCCTCCACCAAGATATCTGTACACTCAGGATTTCTCTCGAGCTATATGCATCCAGGGAAGCCGCTTCATTAGCACCAATCACTCAAGTTCTTATGCAGATTTGTTAATAAAAAGACAGAATTCTCTGAGCTGAAAACCATCAATCCTTTTTTTTTTACGTTGTGGGCGATGGTGCGATGAGAGGGGAGCCAAAATGGACAGTGTCTCTCTGCTATTATTAGCCAGATTGGGGCAGGTGGCTCTGGGTCTTTTCGGAGGACTGGTCAGGCAGTCTGCCTCCTGCACTTGCATGTGCCAGGAATGGATGGGTGCGAGCCACCTACCCTGGAGATTGAAAATTGCAATGGCATCGGGGAGCAATGGTGGGAACCCAGCCCTAGCACGGTCTGGAAACTAAGCAAAGTGGTGCTGCTCAATCTTGGAAGCAGTGCTGTCCCCAACTCGGTGGCGCAGCGTCAGAGGCTGGGTGCATACCACAGGGCAGCAGGGTCCACTGTCAGGACTGGCACATTTTCTAAGTTCAGCGTGAGCTGCCAGATGTTTGGATTTTCCAAAGTTTGCGGTGAGCTTGTTTGCTGAGAGTTTATTTTTACCCTGATTGCTGATTCTGGCCGGCTCTGTGGCCGGACCATCCCTTATGACTGCTCGTATTTATATAATATATATCCGGATATTTATGTGTGTAAATGAAATTAATTTTGTGACTTGAGAAAAGTATGATTCTCCCATGGGATGTGACCTTTTTTTTGACAAAGGGCTCTGTCCAGAAAACCTGCCATGCCTTGTTAGGTGCATTTGATTTCCTGCACTCTGAATCTATTGCAGTTTCCCTCCATCACTGAGCAGCATTCCTGTGTTTTGAGGTGTTTTTTTCTGTGTTTTAGCAGATGAGTTTTGCCTGTGACGATTGCTGCTGCTGTCCCTGTGATTTATTTTTGTCTTTTTTTTAAATAGTCCATGCAGAGGTTTTGTGACAATAAAAGATGATTCTGTTTTAAAGCCCGTTGGTCAGCTCCAGCACTGTTTGTCTGAAGTTTTTAAAGGAGAATGGGGCTTTGTTGGGCGGGTTGGGGGGAGTCTTTGAAAGCACTGCTGCCCCCAATCCTGAGATTCCTGTCCTGTTGAGAGAACTCTCCCTGATTCCGGCTCCGCTCAGTAAAACACCTCCCCACCCCCCTTCTCAATTCCTTGCCCAAGTATCAGCAATTCTGCTCCGGTTAGCCCAGAGAGTGAATGTCTGCAATACGCCACAATTGGGCTCTTGCTAGGAGTCGCTAGATAGCGGGCAGCACAAGTGGGTAGCACTGTGGCTTCACAGCGCCAGGGTCCCAGATTCAATTCCCGGCTTGGGTCACTCTACGGAGTCTGCACGTTCTCCCCGTGTCTGTGTGGGTTTCCTCCGGGTGCTCCGGTTTCCTCCCACAGTCCAAAGACGTGCAGCATGGTGGATTGGCCATGCTAAATTGCCCCTTAGTGTCCAAAAAAGGTTATGTGGGGTTACTGGGTTACGGCGATTGGGTGGGCTTAAGTAGGGTGCTTTTTCCAAGGGCCGGTGCAGACTCGATGGGCCAAATGGCCTCTTCCTGCACTGTAAATTCTATGATTGCGAACAGGAACCCTGGCTGCAGCTGTTTGCTAATGTTGTGGACTTTGCGGCTGTTGTCAGTGCTGTCCACGAAGCCGGGGGGGGGGGGGGGGGGGGCAGCTTGGTTGGCGAAAGAATATAACTTGCATTTATCCCTGTCACTTCTCACGGGTAATTAGGAATGGGCAACCGGGTTGACCTTGGCAGCATGTTAAAAAGAGCTTTGCAACACATTTATTTGGCACCTTCTGCACAATAAAAGCACTTTGGCCAGCCCAGCACCCAGCATTTGTTGTCCATCCCCGAGTAGCTTGCTAGGTCACTGGGGAAATGGCAACGCGATACAGTCAGGAAGGAGCTCCCCTGGGAGACCTGAACAATGACTCTGGACCACATGAAGTCTCATGGCACCAGGTGAAACATGGGCAAGGAAACCTCCTTTCGATTCCCACAAATTCTTCCCCCCCCCCCCCCACACAGCTGATGAATCAATAATTGAACACTACTTGGAGGGAAACACTACTTGGAGTGTGACAATGGCACAGAATATACTCTGGGTGGCAGACTTCAATGTTCATCACCAAGAGTGGCTTGGTAATACCGCTGCAGACCGAGCTGGCGGATCCTAAAGGACATGGCTCCCAGAGTGGGACTGCAGCAGTTGGTGAGGGAGCCAACAAGAGGGAGACAGTCCCATCTTCATACTGAGGAAACCATTGTGTTGCGTGGGACCACCACCCCGCGCTAAATGGGATACACTTCGAACAGATCTAGCAGCTCTAGACTGCGCATCCATGAAAATGAAATGTAAATCGCTTATTGTCACGAGTAGGCTTCAATGAAGTTACTGTGAAAAGCCCCTAGTCGCCACATTCCGGCGTCTGTCCAGGGAGGCTGGTACGGGAATCGAACCGTGCTGCTGGCCTGCTTTAAAAGCCAGCGATTTAGCTCGGTGAGCTAAACCAGCCCCTTTAGGCGCTGTGGACCATCAGCAGCAGCAGAATTGTACTCGGCCGCAATGCTTTTTTAAAATATTGATTAAAATTTTCATTATACGCAAACGACAACAAGCAGCCCCCTAAACACCATGGAAAAAAAACACGAACAAAATACAGAGGCAAATCTGCTCGGACAGGGAGCCTCTGACCCCAGCCCGACTTAGGAGTGAGGCGATCCAGCGGTGTCCCACCCTGCGCCACCTCCGGGCCCACCCAGGATGGCCGCCACATCCCCCATCAAACCAGTCCAAAAACAAAGGAGCCGTCAGCAGTCCACCCCTCTCACCCTTCAATGAAGTTACTGTGAAAAACCCCTAGTCGCCACATTCCGGCGCCTGTTCGGGGAATTGAACCGTGCTGCTGGCCTGCCTTAAGCCAGCGATTTAGCCCAGTGTGCTAAACCAGTCCCTGGTTTTACTGTTTTAAACAAATCCAAAATGTCATGGCCCTCCCATCTCCAGTTTCAATGGTCCTTCGCCCACCTCAGGACCTGCTTATCCAGGTATCGATGAACTTGACTATGATCTCCCGTGGTGGCTCCCCAGATCTGGACTTCTGCCTCAGCGACCGATGGGCCCACCAACTTTCCGAACATCTTGGACATATAGTCCACGGAGTTAGTGCCCTCCAGACCCTCTGGCAGCCCAACCATTCCAAGGTTTACCATCTGGAGCGATTCTCCAGATTATCAACCTTGGCCTTTAGTGATTTACGCTCTTCGGCCAACAACGCCATCTCTACCTCCAGGGAGATAACCGATCACTGATCAGAGAACATCTTCTGTACTGTCACCCCTTGTATCTTGATCTGCCAGCCCGAATTAGGGCCTGCCGCTGTTTCTTAGATTAGTCGGTCAAGCAGCTAATCAACTTCCCTGTCCTCCATTGAGGGGCCGGTGACTCAGTGGAATTCGCCACCATGTTCTCCTCTGCTGAGGCTCGAGAAACCTTTGAGTCTGATGACAATCCCATGCCCGACTTCTGCCTTGGACGATACTTCTAGACATTTCTCGAATGAGGGGATCCAGAAAACTACACCTATTTCCTCCAAAAGAATCGCTCATAAACCAGACAGAAAGGGCCAAAAACATGTACCTTGGCAGGAACCACCGAGTGCCCAACTACTCACCACATAGCTGCCAACAGAAGTCCCTCAGCCACAATGTTCAACCTCATGGGCCGGCATATCCCCCACTCTACCATTGCCACCAAGCCAGGGAGGGTATCAACCCTGGTGCAATGAAGAGGGCAGGCCGGGAGCAACTCATTCACCCGACAGCCCCCACCCTCATCCCAACAAGCTGGGAGAACCTCAAACCTGTTGAACGATTGCAGAGGCTGACACTCCTGCTCCAGTGCCTGCTTTAGCGGCAGTCACATCCTCCTGCCCCTGACCACTTTCCAAACCGGGAGACCCTATCCTAAGGGGTGTGACTGCCTCCTGAAGTAATGTGCCCAGGTAACTCTTGCCCTCCCTGACGTGTCGGCAGCTCAGCCTCCAGCTCACTGACTCTGAGCCAAATGCTGCAGTCTTGACCCAGCACCTGTCCTGCCATACTTAATTATTTTATTCAATTATTTGTTGTCTTTTAGGTATGGGGGCAGCATGGTAGCACAGTGGTTAGCACTGTTGCTTCACAGCGCCAGGGACCCGGATTTGATTCTCGGCTTGGGTTCTGTCTGTACGGAGTCTGCAAGTTCTCCCCGTGTCTTTGTGGGTTTCTTCCGGGTGCTCCGGTTCCCTCCCACAAGTCCCGAAAGACGTGCTGTTAGGTGAATTGGACATTCTGAATTCTCCCTCTGTGTACCCCAACAGGCGACTAGGGGCTTTTCAGAGTAACTTCATTGAAATGAAATGAAAATCACTTATAGTCACAAGTTGGCTTCAATGAAGTTACTGTGAAAAGCCCCTAGTCGCCACATTCCGGTGTCTGTTTGGTAAGGCTGGTACGGGATTTGAACCGTGCTGCTGGCCTGCCTTGGTTTCTTTCAAAGCCAGCCATTTAGCCCTGTGCTAAACCCGCTCCAGGTGTGCTAAACATCCCAGTGTTAATGTAAGCCTACTTGTGACAATAATAAAGATTATTATTCAGTGTCAATCTTATCCAGTACTATTTTAAACCTTTGGACAATAGACCTTGACAACCTACTGGCTAAACACCAAGATACCAACCAACAACACACCATCTACCCCGTAAAACATCAGAAACAAATTCCTACAAGGTGAAAATGAAAGGAGCTCCTCTCTCCCCACCTCGCCAAACTCCCTCTTCTCACCAAACCTCCAGACACTGTTTGGAGTCATGCCATCTCCCCATTAATTAATTGGGAGGGGTTGCTGTTGCAATGTAGTCTGCGTGGCAGCCCATTTGAACCCCCCCTTCATTACCGTGCTGTCGTCCCAAAGCACCTGAAGAGCAATTACCAAATAAAGTTTGGCACCAAACCTCATAGACGGCCGTGGGACTGGGTGATTAAAAGCTCGGTAAGAGAGATTGGTTTTAACAAGCCAGGATTAGAGAGGGGGATCCCCGAGCTTACAGCATAGTCTCGGCTGCTGGAGGCTTGGCTGCCGACAGTGGAGTGATTTCGAATCGGGGTCACACAGGAGGCCAGGTCTGGTGGAGCACCGAGATTGCAGAAGAGTGTTGGGCTGGAGAAGGTTAAGCCATGTGGAGTTGACGCCATGAAAGGATTTGAAATGAAGAGTGAGAATATTAAAATCAAAGGATCCCTCGGACAGTGAACACTGGAGGAATGGTGCCAGTTAGGATAGAGCAGCACAGGTGGGGCAGTGCTGCCTCACGGCGCTGAGGATACAGGTTTGATCCTGGTCCCCGGGTCACTGTCCGTGTGGCATTTGCACATTCTCCCCGTGTCTGCATGGGTCACACCCCCACAACCCAGAGATGTGCATGTTATGGGCCAGGGCTTAGAAACTCCAAAGTATATTATCAACTTCACCTGACCTATAACTTTTTGTTGAATTTGGCCAGGATGAGTACAGGACTGGTTTAGCTCAGTGGGCTAGACAGCTGGTTTGTGATGCAGAACAAGGCCAGCAGCGCGGGTTCAATTCCCGTACCGGCTGAGAATTCTGAATTCTCCCTCTGTGTACCCGAACAGTGGCGACGAGGGGCTTTTCACAGTAACTGCATTGCAGTGTTAATGTAAGCCTACTTGTGAGAATAAAGATGATAATATTATTATTATTTACATTTACTTCAAGTGTGATACATCAGCTTTCCCAGACACTTCAATCAAAACAAACTTTATTCTAAGAACTTAGTTAACATTTATATAAACACACAGCAAGAATTTTTAGCAATTACAAACATAAAAACACCAGCCAGCCACAGTAATCTATGTATAACACTTCATGAATCCCCCTTAACTGTTCCAATTCAAAAACAAAATCCACTAAACCAAAAAAAAACTTTTTTCAAGGGCATGGCCCAGCACTCTGCATTCTCACCTGAATGAGACTGGCTTTCCCTGAATATCTCTTTTAAGTTACCAAAGCAGGTATCCACAACCTGTTTATTTCTGGGACAGTTTTTAAAATGAAACTAGAGAGAGACAGGCCAAAATACTTCTTTATCCTTGTCTGAGTCTGCAGCAGTCATCTGGAAGCAAAACCAAAAACATCACACAGCCACAGCCCAGCTCCACCCACACAATGACACCACTGAAGCCATGTGATAAGACAAAAAACTTTTTAAAAAATAAATTAAGAATACACAATTCATTTTTTCCAATTAAGGGGCAATTTACCCACGCAAACACGGGGAGAATGTGCAAACTCCACACGGACAGTGACTGAAGGAAATCAGCTATTTCTGAAAGATAAACGGCCATTTTAATGTAAATATTAAAGCCCAGGCTTTAATACCCATTTAAAAATAAGGATTTCAGTATTCATAACGTTAGGTCATGACAAAACACGTAACTTAAACAGAGGTACAAAGCTTGACACATTTGCAAACTAGTTGAAGATAACAGCAACATTTCTACTGACAATATGAACTGACTATTGTTCTAATGAACAGATTTCATATTAAGAAATAAGCTGTACCAGTAATCAGATCAAGGTCGAAATAAGCACCATAGCAAATATGAAGCCACCATTGTTCAGAATATGGATAAAATGAGAGTCAACAGAAAACCAGTAAGAACCAGACTCAATTACAGCACAAAATCACATTCCATAGCACACACAAACATTCAAACATTAAATATTTAAAACTGATGTTACACATTGAGAATTGACAGTCAACCATCCAATCAAATGTATTTGAAACTCATCCAAACCAATTAGGACGACATAGAGGTATGGACAGATGGCCTTCGACTGATAACATTTCCCTTAAACATGAGGGTCCGCACAGCCATTTTCTATCCAGGATCACTCTATACTTTGATCTAACTACTTGCTATCCTTATTTTCGCATTTTCACTTTTCCACTCTAATTCTTGAAGTTTGCGCAAGCTGTTTTGCTTTAAGCAAGAAACCATTCCTGTATTATTTTTGAAAATTAAAATTGTTTTATAAATGACTTCTCTTTAAGTCTTTTGCTGGCAAGGCTTTATTGAGAATAGATTTAAGTTTCTCTCAATTGTAATCAGTGGAGCCGATAAAAGATTCTTACTTGCATCCGAGAAGTGTAACTCAAATTTCTACTGAGTTTTAAAGTGTAAGCGGGACTGCACTTGAACCGCGTGGTAGATCACTACAGTGACCCAAAGCCGGGATCGAACCTGGGACCTCGACACTGTGAGGCAGCAATGCTAACCACTGCGCCACCGTGCTGCCCCAAAAACCTTTCTTAAATGGACACTCACGTGACATGCAGGGTAGGTGGAATGACCACGCTAAATTGCCCCTTCATTGGAAAATAAAAGGATTGGGTACTCTAAATAAATAAGAAGATGGGAAGTTAGGCCGGAGAGCGTTGGAATGATCGAATCTAGAGGTGGCAAACGCTTCATCAGTAGTTGAGCCGAGGCAAGGGCAGAAAGTGCTGGGCGTAGATGATCTTGGTGATAAAGTGAAAGTTCATCTCAGGGTCATGCAGTTTGTGACCTGGGGGCTTCTGCCTCGTTCAGCGTCAGACAGGGGTCAGGGTGAGGTGTGGAGTGGCTAAGAAGTGGAGTTTGCACTAGCTTGCTCAGAACCGAGCTCCATCCAATGAAGTGCTGGTGCCAGAGAAGGAGGGAACAACCCAACCCTGGGGCAGCACGGTAGCATAGTGGCTTCACAGCGCCAGGGTCCCAGGTTCGATTCCCCACTGGGTCACTGTCTGTGCGGAGTCTGCACGTTCTCCCCACGTGACAGGGGGATGGGAACCAATGCTGGAAGTTGGAAGGTAGTAAAACAGGGTCAGAAACAAAAGGAAGTAAGGGGAAAAGTGCAAGGCAGAGAAGACATAGTCAGAAATCCATAAGGGCGACAGTACAAGGTACAGTGACTGAGGGGAGCACAGTGAATAGGCCCAGTAATAACAAAAGGAATAAAACTGGAGATGTTAAGATTCAAAACAGAGGTAAAAAAACCAACATAAGTGTACTTTACCTGAATGCTCGTAGTATTCGGAATAAAGTAAATGAGTTGGTGGCACAAATCATCGTAAATGACTATGATTTAGTGGCCATTACTGAAACATGGTTAAAGGATGGTCACGACTGGGAGTTAAATATCCGAGGGTATCAAACTATTCGGAAGGACAGAGTGGATGGTAAGGGAGGTAGTGTTGCTCTGTTATTTAAGGATGACATCCGGGCAATAGTAAGGGATGACATCGGTGCTATGGAGGATAAGGTTGAATCCATTTGGGTGGAAATCAGGAATAGTAAGGCGAAAAAGTCACTGATAGGAGTAGTCTATCGGCCACCAAATAGTAACGAGATGGTGGGGCAGGCAATAAACAAAGAAATAACTGATGCATGTAGAAATGGTACAGCAGTTATCATGGGGGATTTTAATCTACATGTCGATTGGTTTAACCAGGTCAGTCAAGGCAACCGTGAGGAGGAGTTTATAGAATGTATCCGCGATAGTTTCCTAGAACAGTATGTAATGGAACCTACGAGGGAACAAGCGGTCCTAGATCTTGTCCTGTGTAATGAGACAGGATTGATTCATGATCTCATAGTTAGGGATCCTCTCGGAAGGAGCGATCACAATATGATGGAATTTAAAATACAGATGGAGGGTGAGAAAGTAAAATCAAATACTAGTGTTTTGTGTTTAAATAAAGGAGATTACAAGGGGATGAGAGAAGAACTAGCTAAGGTAGACTGGGAGCTAAGACTTTATGGTGGAACAGTTGAGGAACAGTGGAGAACCTTCCAAGCGATTTTTCACAGTGCTCAGCAAAGGTTTATACCAACAAAAAGGAAGGACGGAAGAAAGAGGGAAAATCGACCGTGGATATCTAAGGAAATAAGGGAGAGTATCAAATTGAAGGAAAAAGCATATAAAGTGGCAAAGACTGCTGGGAGATTAGAGGACTGGGAAATCTTTAGGGGGCAACAGAAAGCTACTAAAAAAGCTATAAAGAAGAGTAAGATAGAGTATGAGAGTAAACTTGCTCAGAATATAAAAACAGACAGTAAAAGTTTTTACAAATATATAAGACAAAAAAAAGTGGCTAAGGTAAATATTGGTCCTTTAGAGGATGAGAAGGGAGTTTTAATAATGGGAAATGAGGAAATGGCTGAGGAACTGAACAGGTTTTTTGGGTCGGTCTTCACAGTGGAAGACACAAATAACATGCCAGCGACTGATAGAAATGAGGCTATGACAGGTGAGGACCTTGAGAGGATTGTTATCACTAAGGAGGGAGTGATGGGCAAGCTAATGGGGCTAAAGGTAGACAAGTCTCCTGGCCCTGATGGAATGCATCCCAGAGTGCTAAAAGAGATGGCTAGGGAAATTGCAGATGCACTAGTGATAATTTACCGAAATTCACTAGACTCTGGGGTGGTCCCGGTGGATTGGAAATTAGCAAACGTGACGCCACTGTTTAAAAAAGGAGGTAGGCAGAAAGCAGGAAATTATAGGCCAGTGAGTTTAACTTCGGTAATAGGGAAGATGCTGGAATCTATCATCAAGGAAGAAATTGCGAGGCATCTGGATAGAAATTGTCCCATTGGGCAGACGCAGCATGGGTTCGTTAAAGGCAGGTCATGCCTAACTAATTTAGTGGAATTTTTTGAGGACATTACCAGTGCAGTAGATAACGGGGAGCCGATGGATGTGGTATATCTGGATTTCCAGAAAGCCTTTGACAAGGTGCCACACAAAAGGTTGCTGCATAAGATAAAGATGCATGGCATTAAGGGTAAAGTAGTAGCATGGATAGAGGATTGGTTAATTAATAGAAAGCAAAGAGTTGGGATAAATGGGTGTTTCTCTGGTTGGCAATCAGTAGCTAGTGGTGTCCCTCAGGGATCCGTGTTGGGCCCACAATTGTTCACAATTTACATTGATGATTTGGAGTTGGGGACCAAGGGCAATGTGTCCAAGTTTGCAGATGACACTAAGATGAGTGGTAAAGCGAAAAGTGCAGAGGATACTGGAAGTCTGCAGAGGGATTTGGATAGGTTAAGTGAATGGGCTTGGGTCTGGCAGATGGAATACAATGTTGACAAATGTGAGGTTATCCATCTTGGTAGGAATAACAGCAAACGGGATTATTATTTAAACGATAAAATATTAAAGCATGCCGCTGTTCAGAGAGACTTGGGTGTGCTAGTGCATGAGTCACAGAAGGTTGGTTTACAAGTGCAACAGGTGATTAAGAAGGCAAATGGAATTTTGTCCTTCATTGCTAGAGGGATGGAGTTTAAGACTAGGGAGGTTATGTTGCAATTGTATAAGGTGTTAGTGCGGCCACACCTGGAGTATTGTGTTCAGTTTTGGTCTCCTTACTTGAGAAAGGACGTACTGGCGCTGTAGGGTGTGCAGAGGAGATTCACTAGGTTAATCCCAGAGCTGAAGGGGTTGGATTATGAGGAGAGGTTGAGTAGACTGGGACTGTACTCGTTGGAATTTAGAAGGATGAGGGGGGATCTTATAGAAACATTTAAAATTATGAAGGGAATAGATAGGATAGATGCGGGCAGGTTGTTTCCACTGGCGGGTGAAAGCAGAACTAGGGGGCATAGCCTCAAAATAAGGGGAAGTAGATTTAGGACTGAGTTTAAGAGGAACTTCTTCACCCAAAGGGTTGTGAACCTATGGAATTCCTTGCCCAGTGAAGCAGTTGAGGCTCCTTCATTACATGTTTTTAAGGTAAAGATAGATAGTTTTTTGACGAATAAAGGGATTAAGGGTTATGGTGTTCGGGCCGGAAAGTGGAGCTGAGTCCACAAAAGATCAGCCATGATCTAATTGAATGGCGGAGCAGGCTCGAGGGGCCAGATGGCCTACTCCTGCTCCTAGTTCTTATGTCTGCGTGGGTTTCCTCCGGGCACTCCGGTTTCCTCCCACAGTCCAAAGACTGGCAGGTTAGGTGGATTGGCCATAATAAATTGCCCTTAGTGACCAAAAAAGGTTAGGAGGGGTTATTGGCTTAACGTGGGTCGGTGCAGACTTGATGGGTCGAATGGCCTCCTTCTGCACTGTATGTTCTATGTTCTACGAATTGCAGTGTTGACACCAACTCAGGAGAGGAAACCACCAGAGACCACATTCCCAGGCCTAAATGAGTTGGATCAAACTAGGATCAAGCAGGTAATAATTGTATATTTGGCTGTTCAGAACCATTTCCTCTGGTGCGATGTCATGGGAGTGGCCCTTTAAGAAATATTTTTGTCTTATCACATGGCTTCAGTGATGTCATTATGTGGGTGGAGCTGGGCTGTGGCACTGGGTTTTAATTTCGCTTTGAGTTTGGACTGGTTTGAACTGCACAGGTTGAAAGAAGTGTTTCTCTATCTTCATTTTAAAAGCTGTTTCCAGATTACTTGGTAACTTGAGAGATAATTGCTTTCTGGAAGGAATTCAAACCGGCTGTTTGAAAAGGGGAACAGAGTACCAATAATAAGTCTTATACCTGTAGATAGGAGGTATACGGAGGCCCCGGAGGAGGGATTGCTGGGGGAGCGGCGTAGCCTGCAGGCCAAGTTTGATTTATTGACCACCAGAAAGGCGGAGACACAGTGGAGGAAGGCGCAGGGAGCGGTCTACGAGTATGGAGAGAAGGCGAGTAGGATGCTGGCGCATCAGCTTCGCAAGCGGGACGCGGTTAGGGAGATTGGTGGAGTGAAGGATAGGGGTGGGAATGTGGTGCGGCAGGGGGCAGAGGTCAATGAGGTCTTTAGGGACTTCTACAGGGAACTGTACCAGTCGGAGCCGCCGGTGGTGGGAGGGGGAATGGAGAGCTTTTTGGACAGGCTGCGATTTCCAAGGGTGCAGGAGGAGCAGCTGGAGAGACTGGGGGCGCCGATCGAGTTGGAGGAGCTGGTCAGAGGGATTGGCCACATGCAGTCGGGGAAGGCGCCGGGACCGGATGGGTTCCCGGTTGAATTTTATAAAAAATACGCAGACCTGTTGGGCCCCCTGTTGGTTAGGACCTTTAACGAGGCATGGGAGGGGGGAGTTTTGCCCCCGACGATGTCTCGGGCACTGATTTCCCTGATCCTGAAGCGTGATAAGGACCCCTTGCAGTGCGGATCAAACAGGCCAATTTCACTGCTGAATGTGGATGCCAAGTTGCTGGCGAAGATCTTGGCCACTAGAATAGAGGACTGTGTGCCGGGGGTGATACATGAAGATCAGACGGGTTTTGTGAAGGGGAGGCAGCTGAACACTAACGTGCGAAGGCTGCTAAATGTGATAATGATGCCGGCAGCAGAAGGAGAGGCGGAGATTGTGGTGGCATTGGATGCGGAGAAGGCCTTTGACAGGGTTGAGTGGGGGTACTTGTGGGAGGTGTTGGAGAGGTTTGGGGTGGGGTTTATTAAATGGGCAAGGTTGCTGTACGAGGCCCCGATGGCGAGTGTAGCGACA
The DNA here is from genome assembly GCF_902713615.1 of Scyliorhinus canicula. Lineage (NCBI taxonomy): Eukaryota > Metazoa > Chordata > Chondrichthyes > Carcharhiniformes > Scyliorhinidae > Scyliorhinus > Scyliorhinus canicula. Next base: position 283,278,888 of record NC_052147.1, read on the forward strand.
AATGGGAGGAGGTCCGAGTACTTCAGGCTCCACCGTGGGACGAGGCAGGGGTGCCCCCTGTCCCCCTTGCTTTTTGTATTGGCAATTGAGCCTCTTGCCATGGCTCTCAGGGAGTCGGGGAGGTGGAGGGGTTTAGTGCGAGGTGGGGAGGAGCACCGAGTATCGCTGTATGCGAACGACTTGCCGCTGTATGTAGCAGACCCGGTGGGGGGAATGCCGGAGATGATGGAGATTCTTGCTGAGTTTGGGAGTTTCTCGGGCTATAAATTGGTGGAGCAGATGGAGGAGGAATTTAAAAGGTGGGACATGCTGCCGTTGTCGTTGGCGGGTAGAGTACAGTCCGTTAAAATGACGGTGCACCCGAGGTTTTTGTTTTTGTTTCAGTGCCTCCCTATTTTCATTCCGAGGGCCTTTTTTAGGAGGGTGAACAGTAGCATTCTGGGATTTGTTTGGGCGCACGGGACTCCGAGGGTAAGGAGGGTCTTTTTGGAGTGGGGCAGGGATAGAGGGGGGCTGGCGCTGCCCAACCTTTCTGGCTACTATTGGGCGGCTAATGTCTCGATGGTACGTAAGTGGGTAATGGATAGGGAGGGGGCAGCATGGAAACGGATGGAGATGGTGTCCTGTGGAGGCACGAGCCTGAAGGCACTGGTAACGGCGCCGTTGCCGCTCCCTCCAACGAGGTACACTACGAGCCCGGTGGTGGCGGCTACCCTCAAAATTTGGGGGCAGTGGAGGCGACACAGGGGGGAAGTGGGGGGCTCAGTGGAGGCCCCGCTGCGGGGAAACCACCGGTTTGTCCCAGGGAACATGGATGGCAGGTTCCTGGGGTGGCACAGGGCGGGCATTAGGAAGTTGGGAGACCTGTTCATTGACGGGAGGTTTGCGAGCCTGGGTGAACTGGAGGAGAAGTTTGAGCTCGCCCCGGGGAATATGTTCAGATACCTTCAGGTCAAGGCGTTTGCTAGGCGGCAGGTGGAGGGGTTCCCTTCGCTGCCCCCGCGGGGGGTAAGGGATAGGGTGCTTTCGGGGGTGTGGGTCGGGGATGGGAAGGTGTCTGACATCTACCAGGTGATGCAGGAGGTGGGGGAGGCGTCGGTAGAGGAGCTGAAGGCTAAGTGGGAGGTGGAGCTAGGGGAGCAGATTGAGGAGGGGACATGGGCGGACGCCCTGGAGAGGGTGAACTCCTCCTCTTCATGTGCGAGGCTTAGCCTCATCCAGCTCAAGGTGCTGCACCGGGCCCACATGTCCGGGTCTAGGATGAGTAGGTTCTTTGGGGGCGATGACAGGTGTGTCAGGTGTTCAGGGAGTCCAGCGAACCATGCCCATATGTTCTGGGCATGCCCGGCACTGGAGGAGTTCTGGAAGGGGGTGGCGAGGACGGTGTCGAGGGTGGTAGGATCCAGGGTCAAGCCAGGCTGGGGACTCGCGATTTTTGGGGTTCGGGTGGAGCCGGGAGTGCTGGAGGCGAAAGAGGCCGATGTTTTGGCCTTTGAGTCCCTAGTAGCCCGGCGGAGGATCTTTTTGCAATGGAAAGATGCGAGACCTCCAAGCGTGGAGACCTGGATTAATGACATGGTGGGATTCATTCAGCTGGAGAGGGTCAAATTCGCCCTGAGGGGGTCGGTACAAGGGTTCTTTAGGAGGTGGCAGCCTTTCCTCGACTTTCTGGCTCAACGATAAGGAACTAGGTCAGCAGCAGCAGCAACCCGGGGGGGGGGGGAGGGGGGGAAAGGGGGGGGGGGGTCTTAGGGGGATAGTGTTTAAGTTAATTTGCTTATTGTTAATTTATTTTGTTGTTTATTGGGTTTGGGGGGGCTGGGGGGGGGGGGTTTGTTATATGCGTTGTTATGGGTGCCGGGGGGTGTTTATTATTGTTATTGTTATTATTGTTCTATTGATATATATTTTTCAAAAAATTCCAATAAAAATTATTTTAAAAAAAAAACAAGTCTTATACCAGTTAGAATGCCATGTGCTGGGCCACACCTTTAAAAAGATTTCTGGTTTTCTTGCATTTTGTTATTGAATTGGAACAGTTAAGGGGAATTCATTAAGGGTTATACACAGATTACTGTAGATGTGTGGGGTCTTTATGTTTGTAGTTGATAAAAATTCTTACTGTGTGTGTTTATACAAATATTAACTAGATTTGTAGGATAAAGCTTGTTATTTGATTAAAAGTGCTTAAGAGCTCTGTTGAATAACATCTGAAAGACAGGCTCTTGTGCTCATCATAACCAAAACCAATAAACAGGTAGAGGTCAGGTGAACTCCCGTACCAGCCTCCCCGAACAGGCGCCGGAATGTGGCGACTAGGGGCTTTTCACAGTAACTTCATTTGAAGCCAACTTGTGACAATAAGCGATTTCCATTTCATTTCATATACTTTGGTGTTTTCTAAACGCTGGTCCATAACAGCGGGGGTGGGCGGGGCATTCCACAATAAGGGTGGAATAACCTTACAATTAGAGTAAGTCCATTCAGGAGTGACATCAGGGACCACTATCTCCGAAAAAGGGGAGTGAAAATCTGGAACTTTGAATGGAGCCCAGATGATCCATTGAACCTGCCCTGTCTTGCTAGGTCACACTGTAACCCAGGCTGAATGGAGGCAACCTCCTTTCTACACTTCCCTCGAGGAAACTCCATATCAATCCGCCATGATTTTCTACGTGTCTCAATCCAGACAACTTCCATTCCCGGAGCACCATGAATTTGCTGTTCTCCAGGTAAAAAAAGATTGTGTGACATCTGACAGATTTTAAAAGTTCACATCGTGAATTGAGCACGATAAATCTACGCTGACACTCGCCAGTGCGGTAATGAGGGAACGTATACGTGAGGCCCTATCTGCCCTAATAGGGGGGGGTTACAAAATATCCCAGTCACTATTTTGGAAGAAAAGGGGGACGTTCTCCCCCCTGTCCATTCCAAGATATTTTCCATCGACCGGCATCACAAAAGCCAAATAAGATCCAGTCATCATCACATTGCTGTGTGTGGGAGCTTGCTGTGCACAGATTGGCTGCTCCACTGACTGCATTGAGCAACAATGAACTGGTTGGTGAGGAAGGGCTTTGGGGACGTGCTGAGATTTTTTTTACATAGAATTTACAGTGCAGAAGGAGGCCATTCGGCCCATCGAGTCTGCACCGGCTCCTGGAAAGAGCACCCTACCCAAGGTTAACACCTCCACCCTATCCCCATAACCCAGTAACCCCACCCAACACAAAGGGCAATTTTGGACACTAAGGGCAATTTATCATGGCCAATCCACCTAACCTGTACATCTAAACCCACGCACACACGGGGAGGATGTGCAGACTCCACGCAGACAGTGACCCAAGCCGGAATCGAACCTGGGACCCTGGAGCTGTGAAGCGATTGTGCTATCCACAATGCTACCGTGCTGCCTCCTCCACTCCCTCACCTGTGATAGTGAGGGAGTGGACAGAGGTGGAGAGGGGTGGGGGAGTGGACAAGGGTGGAGGGATTAAAGGAGTGGACAGGGGTGGGGGGAGTGGACAGGGGGTGAGGGAGTGGAGGGGGTGAGGGAGTGGAGGGGGTGAGGGGGGTGAGGGAGTGGAGGGGGTGACAGGTGAGGGAGTGGAGGGGGTGACAGGTGAGGGAGTGGAGGGGGTGACAGGTGAGGGAGTGGAGGGGGTGACAGGTGAGGGAGTGGAGGGGGTGGCAGGTGAGGGAGTGGAGGGGGTGACAGGTGAGTGGGTGCCTGAGGGGGTGGACAGAGGGGGGGGGGGGGGGGGGAGAGTCTGTCTCTGTCTCTCTCTCTCCCAGTCTGGCTCTGAAGGGTCTGCGTTTTGGGGGCGGAACCGACCGCAGGACCGCGAGCGGCGGCCGGAGGAGCAGAGCCGGCGGACCGGAAGTACAGGAGGGATCAGAAGTGAGTGTGGAAACCGGACAGCGTGCAAATGGCGCGAGTGTGTAAATGTGAGTGTGTAAACGCTGCTCATTGACCGGAGGAAGAGTCCCATTGGAAGTGTTTCACCCGCTAATCAGCCCCCGGCTACCCCCCCCCCCGACAACAACAACTTACATTCATGTAGCACCTCAGCCAGGCTGCCTCACATCAATGGATCCCCAATAAACCCTGTCCCACAGGGGGAGGCATTTGGGGCGAATGATTGAGAGGGTGGGGGTGTAGGGGGGGGGGTGTAGGGAGAGGGGGTAGGGGGGGGGGGGGTGTAGGGAGAGGGGGTAGGGAGGGGGGGGGTGTAGGGAGAGGGGGTAGGGAGGGGGGGGTGTAGGGAGAGGGGGTAGGGAGGGGGGGGGTGTAGGGAGAGGGGGTAGGGAGGGGGGGTAGGGAGAGAGGGGAGGGGGGGTAGGGAGAGAGGGGAGGGGGGTGGCAGGTTGGGTGAGGGAGGGGAGTTTGCGGCAGGGACTGGGCGGCTGTGTTTCAGGCTGGGGTCGCTTCACAGGGTAGTGACGGCTGACTCGAGGGTTTCAGTAACAGATGAAGTCGGGGGGGGGGGGCACAGTGAAGCAATGTGAGGGCCTTCGTGCACGTTAGCAGAATCATAATTATCATTGTCACAAGTAGGCTTACATTAACCCTGCAATGAAGTTACTGGGAAAATCCCCTAGTCGACACATTCCGGCGTCTGTTCGGGTACACAGGGAGAATTCAGAATATCCAAATTACCTAACAGCACGTCTTTCAGGACTTGTGGGAGGAAACCGGAGCACCCGGAGGAAACCCACGCAGATTCGGGGAGAAAATGCAGACTCTGCACAGACAGTGACCCAAGCTGGGAATCGAACCTGGGACCTTGGCGCTGTGAAGCAACAGTGCTAACCATTGTGTTACCCTCATGGGTGGGGTGGGGTGGGTGGGGTGGGGGGGGGGGGGGGGGCATAGATTTTAACTAAATTGGGGGAAAGATTAGAAGGGATTCAAGGGGTAAATTAATTGAATCTGCACTGGAGATGCTGTAACCCATACGGCTATGGACCAAAAGGTGGAAGGTGAGGCGAGACTGATTGTGAAGTTGGAGGACACCATAAGGTCCAGAGGTTGGACATTTTCCCAGCTGAGTTAGTATGTGGAACCAATGGCCAGTCACAGCTCAGCGGTAGATTTAAGCCCCTCGCAAAGCAACAGCGAGGGAATGGCTGTGAGCTGATGAAAATTATGTTAAGATATAAACAACAGAACAGCAGATCAGAGATAGTTGCTGGGTCTAAGTATCATTTTGAGGTTCAGAAGTCCCAAGAATTTGGAGGCCATGTATGAGAGAAGATCCAAATCTTTTCCAGAGCTCAGAGTGGGCACCGTCAGGGGGGTGTCTCAGTATCTGCCCCTTCGATCCCCATGCATTCAGTGTCACAGAGTCATACAGTACAGAAGAGGCCCTGCAGCCCATCGGGTCCGCACCAAAAAACTACACTAAATCTGCACTAATCCCACTTCCCAGCACTTGGCCCAGGGCCTTGAATGTTCTGACCTTTCAAGTGCTCGTCCACGCACGTTTTAAAGGTTGTGCGGTTTTCTGCCTCTCCTACCCTCCCAGGCCGCACATTCCAGACTCTCACTGCCCTCTAGGTTTCCTCAAATACCCTCTAAACCTCCCACCCTTACTTTAAAATTATGCCCTTTCATTATTGACCCTTCAACTGAAGGGAACAGCTGCTCCCTATCCACTCTGTCTATGCCCTTCATAATCTTGTACGCCTCAATCAGGTCCCCTCGCCACCTTCTTTGTTCCAAAGAAAACAACCTAAGCCTATCCAGCTCTCATCATAGCTCAAACACTCCAGCCCAGGTAACATGCTGATGAATCGCCTCTGCACCCCCTCCGGTGCAATCACATCCTTCCTATAATGTGGTGACCAGAATTGCACACGGTGCTCCAGCTGTGGCCTAAACAAAGTTTTGTACAGTGTATCTGCCCCCCTTTTGCCATATCCTCAGTGAATCTGTCCCCTCTTTATATCCTCAGTGTATTTGCCTCTCTTTTCCTATATCATCCGTGTATCTGCCCCCACTATCTCCATATCCTCAATGTATCTGCCCTATTCTGGTTTCCACATGAGTGTACCTGTCCCCGATATGAAGTTCTTCCTTTGTATTCTGTACCCTTCCTCCATTCTCGATGCCTTGACTCACTGCGAAACACAGTGTCCATTGGTTCCTGGTGAAGAGACCATAAGACATAGGAGCAGAATTAGGCCGCTCGGCCCATCGAGTCTGCTCCGCCATTCAATCATGACTGCTATTGTCTCATCCCCATTCTCCTGCCTTATCCCCATAAACCTTGATCCCCTGATATGGTGCTTAAGTCAAAGGCTGGGGATTATTCACAGGCAGTAATCAACATGTAATTTGGGCTGGTTTAGCTCAGTGGACTAGACAGCTGGTTTATGATGCAGAACGAGGTCAGCAGCGCGGGTTCAATTCCCGTACCAGCTTAACCGAATAGGCGCTGGAATGTGGCGACTAGGGGTTTTCACAGTAACTTGTGACAATAAAAGGGTATTATTATTAATTGATGTGAGTGATCAGTAGCTGTTTCTAGTATCATACATGCACAGGGGTAATTCCTATATAATACAGACTCTTATGCTCACAGCTGGGTTACATTGTAGCTGAGTGTTTGCTGTTGTATTCTCTTGTGCAGATCTTGCCGCCTACATCATGTACCTGAGGCACTGGTGAACTGGTAAAAGATGCCGTTGTCGGACTTTATTTTGACCCTGAAGGACAACCCCTACTTTGGAGCGGGTTTTGGGCTGGTTGGGGTGGGCACAGCGCTGGCGCTTGCTCGCAAGGGGGCACAGTTTGGGATGGTCGCTTTCAGGAGGCACTGTATGATCACGCTGGAGGTGACTAGTCGAGACAAGAGCTACCACTGGCTGCTCAACTGGATCACACACCAGGCGAAACGGACACAGCACCTCAGTGTCGAGACTTCCTACTTCCAGCACGAAAGTGGCAGGATCAGTACCACCTTCTCCTTTGTTCCCAGTCCAGGAAACCACTTCATCTGGTGAGTATGGCAACAAGCACTCTTTTCACGTCTGGGATGTGGCGCTCAGTCTAGCCCGGGGATCTCTGGCTGAAAGGCCGCCATCAGTCTGAGTCCTATATGCAGTAGCTGCCAGCCATGTCAGCCGTGTTCATAAGCACTGATGCCCAAAGCAGCACAGGATGGCTAGGGTGCAAAACAGTGCTTGTTGAAGTATAGCTGTAGGCCATTTGGAACCTCCAGCCTGTTCTGCCATTGAATATGATCAAGCCTGCCTTCCCACACTTGCCTCAGATCCCATCATTCCCTCAGTTGATTTGACACACACAGACACTTCTTTGCCTTGAGGAATAGTGGGGAAGTGGTGCAAGGATTCCCGAGCTATCAGCCCATTCAGCCACGTTATCAACTTTCCCTGGGCAACAAGTCCACACGTTGGGCTTGAACCCAGAGCTTCTGATCCAGTGTTAAGGGCACCACCCCCAGCGGTACGGGCACCACCCCCAGCGGTACGGGCACCACCCCCAGCAGCACCACCCCCAGCGGTACGGGCACCACCCCCAGCGGTACGGGCACTACCCCCAACGGTACGGGCACTACCCCCAACGGTACGGGCACCACCCCAACGGTACGGGCACCACCCCCAGCAGCACCACCCCCAGCGGCACGGGCACCACCCCCAGCAGCACCAACCCCAGCGGTACGGGCAGTACCCCCAACGGTACGGGCACCACCCCAACGGTACGGGCACTACCCCCAACGGTACGGGCAGTACCCCCAGCGGTACGGGCACCACCCCCAGGGGTACGGGCACCACCCCCAGGGGTACGGGCACTACCCCCAACGGTACGGGCACTACCCCCAGCGGTACGGGCACCACCCCCAGCGGTACGGGCACCACCCCCAACGGTACGGGCACCACCCCCAGCGGTACGGGCACCACCCCCAACGGTACGGGCACCACCCCCAACGGCACCACCCCCAGCGGTACGGGCACCACCCCCAGCGGCACCACCCCCAGCGGTACGGGCAGTACCCCCAGCGGTACGGGCAGTACCCCCAACGGCACCACCCCCAGCGGTACGGGCACCACCCCCAGCGGTACGGGCACCACCCCCAGCGGTACGGGCACTACCCCCAACGGTACGGGCACTACCCCCAGGGGTACGGGCACCATCCCCAACGGTACGGGCACTACCCCCAACGGTACGGGCACCACCCCCAGGGGTACGGGCACCATCCCCAACGGTACGGGCACCACCCCCAACGGTACGGGCACCACCCCCAGCGGTACGGGCACTACCCCCAGCGGTACGGGCACCACCCCCAGCGGTACGGGCACCACCCCCAGCGGTACGGGCACTACCCCCAACGGTACGGGCACCACCCCCAGGGGTACGGGCACCATCCCCAACGGTACGGGCACCACCCCCAACGGTACGGGCACCACCCACAACGGTACGGGCACCACCCCCAACGGTACGGGCACCACCCCCAACGGTACGGGCAACACCCCCAGCGGCACCACCCCCAGCGGTATGGGCACCACCCCCAGCGGTACGGGCACTACCCCCAACGGTACGGGCACTACCCCCAACGGTACGGGCACCACCCCCAGCGGTATGGGCACCACCCCCAGCGGTATGGGCACTACCCCCAGGGGTACAGGCACCACCCCCAGCGGTACGGGCACCACCCCCAGCGGTACGGGCACCACCCCCAGGGGTACGGGCACCACCCCCAACGGTACGGGCACTACCCCCAACGGTACGGGCACTACCCCCAGGGGTACGGGCACCACCCCCAACGGTACGGGCAGTACCCCCAACGGTACGGGCACCACCCCCAACGGTACGGGCACTACCCCCAACGGTACGGGCACCACCCCCAACGGTACGAGCACTACCCCCAGCGGTACGGGCAGTACCCCCAGCGGTACGGGCACCACCCCCAACGGTACGGGCACTACCCCCAGCGGTACGGGCAGTACCCCCAGCGGTAAGGGCAGTACCCCCAGCGGTACGGGCAGTACCCCCAGCGGTACGGGCACCACCCCCAACGGTACGGGCAGTACCCCCAACGGTACGGGCACCACCCCCAGTGGTACGGGCAACACCCCCAGCGGTACGGGCACTACCCCCAATGGTACGGGCACTACCCCCAGCGGTACGGGCACCACCCCCAGCGGTACGGGCAGTACCCCCAACGGTACGGGCACCACCCCCAGTGGTACGGGCACCACCCCCAGCGGTACGGGCACGACCCCCAATGGTACGGGCACTACCCCCAACGGTACGGGCACGACCCCCAATGGTACGGGCACTACCCCCAGCGGTACGGGCACGACCCCCAATGGTACGGGCACTACCCCCAGCGGTACGGGCACCACCCCCAACGGTACGGGCAGTACCCCCAACGGTACGGGCACCACCCCCAGTGGTACGGGCACCACCCCCAATGGTACGGGCACTACCCCCAGCGGTACGGGCACGACCCCCAATGGTACGGGCACCACCCCCAATGGTACGGGCACCACCCCCAACGGTACGGGCAGTACCCCCAACGGTACGGGCACCACCCCAACGGTACGGGCACTACCCCCAACGGTACGGGCACTACCCCCAGGGGTACGGGCACCACCCCCAGGGGTACGGGCACTACCCCCAACGGTACGGGCACCACCCCCAGGGGTATGGGCACCACCCCCAGCGGTACGGGCACCACCCCCAACGGTACGAGCACTACCCCCAACGGTACGGGCACTACCCCCAGGGGTATGGGCACCACCCCCAGCGGCACCACCCCCAACGGTACGGGCACCACCCCCAACGGTACGGGCACCACCCCCAGCGGTACGGGCACCACCCCCAGCGGTACGGGCACTACCCCCAACGGTACGGGCACCACCCCCAATGGTACGGGCACTACCCCCAACGGTATGGGCACCACCCCCAGCGGTACGGGCACTACCCCCAGCGGTACGGGCACCACCCCAACGGTACGGGCACTGCCCCCAGCGGTACGGACACCACCCCCAGCGGCACGGGCACCACCCCCAGCGGTACGGACACTACCCCCAACGGTACGGACACCACCCCAACGGTACGGGCACTACCCCAACGGTACGGGCACTACCTCCAACGGTACGGGCACCACCCCCACCGGTACGGGCACCACCCCCAACGGTACGGACACCACCCCAACGGTACGGGCACCACCCCCAGCGGCACCACCCCCAGCGGTACGGGCACTACCCCCAACGGTACGGGCACCACCCCCACCGGTACGGGCACCACCCCCAACGGTACGGGCAGTACCCCCAGCGGTACGGGCACTACCCCCAACGGTACGGACACCACCCCCAACGGTACGGGCACTACCCCCAGCGGTACGGGCACCACCCCCAACGGTACGGGCACTACCCCCAGCGGTACGGGCACTACCCCCAGCGGTACGGGCACTACCCCCAGCGGTACGGGCACTACCCCCAGCGGTACGGGCACTACCCCCAGCGGTACGGGCACTGCCCCCAACGGTACGGACACTACCCCCAACGGTACGGGCACTACCCCCAACGGTACGGACACTACCCCCAACGGTACGGACACTACCCCCAACGGTATGGACACTACCCCCAACGGTACGGACACTACCCCCAACGGTACGGACACTACCCCCAACGGTACGGACACTACCCCCAACGGTACGGGCACTACCCCCAACGGTACGGACACTACCCCCAGCGGTACGGGCACTACCCCCAACGGTACGGACACTACCCCCAACGGTACGGACACTACCCCCAACGGTACGGACACCACCCCCAGCGGTACGGGCACTACCCCCAGCGGTACGGGCACCACCCCCAGCGGTACGGGCACCACCCCCAGCGGTACGGGCACTACCCCCAGCGGTACGGGCACTACCCCCAGCGGTACGGGCACCACCCCCAACGGTACGGGCACTACCCCCAACGGTACGGGCACCACCCCCAATGGTACGGGCACTACCCCCAACGGTACGGGCACCATCCCCAACGGTACGGGCACTACCCCCAGCGGTACGGGCACCACCCCCAACGGTACGGGCACTACCCCCAGCGGTACGGGCACTACCCCCAGCGGTACGGGCACGACCCCCAGCGGTACGGGCACCACCCCAACGGTACGGGCACCACCCCCAGCGGTACGGGCACTACCCCCAGCGGTACGGGCACCACCCCCAGCGGTACGGGCACTACCCCCAACGGTACGGGCACTACCCCCAGCGGTACGGGCACTACCCCCAGCGGTACGGGCACCACCCCCAACGGTACGGGCACCACCCCCAACGGTACGGGCACTACCCCCAGCGGTACGGGCACGACCCCCAGCGGTACGGGCACTACCCCCAGCGGCACCAACCCCAGCGGTACGGGCACCACCCCCAGGGGTACGGGCACTACCCCCAGCGGTACGGGCACGACCCCCAACGGTACGGGCACCACCCCTAACGGTACGGGCACCACCCCCAGCGGTACGGGCACCACCCCCAACGGTACGGGCACGACCCCCAACGGTACGGGCACTACCCCCAGCGGTACGGGCACTACCCCCAGGGGTACGGGCACCACCCCCAACGGTACGGGCACCACCCCCAACGGTACGGGCACCACCCCCAACGGTACGGGCACGACCCCCAACGGTACGGGCACTACCCCCAACGGTACGGGCACGACCCCCAATGGTACGGGCACTAGCCCCAGCGGTACGGGCACTACCCCCAACGGTACGGGCACCACCCCCAGCGGTACGGGCAGTACCCCCAGCGGTACGGGCACTACCCCCAACGGTACGGGCACGACCCCCAACGGTACGGGCACGACCCCCAACGGTACGGGCACTACCCCCAGCGGTACGGGCACTACCCCCAGCGGTACGGGCACCACCCCCAGCGGTACGGGCACTACCCCCAGCGGTACGGGCACTACCCCCAGCGGTACGGGCACTACCCCCAACGGTACGGGCACGACCCCCAACGGTACGGGCACTACCCCCAGCGGTACGGGCACCACCCCCAGCGGTACGGGCAGTACCCCCAACGGTACGGGCACGACCCCCAGCGGTACGGGCACTACCCCCAACGGTACGGGCACCACCCCCAGCGGTACGGGCAACACCCCCAGCGGTACGGGCACCACCCCCAGCGGTACGGGCACCACCCCCAGCGGTACGGGCAACACCCCCAGCGGTACGGGCACCACCCCCAGCGGTACGGGCACCACCCCCAGCGGTACGGGCAACACCCCCAGCGGTACGGGCAACACCCCCAGCGGTACGGGCACCACCCCCAGCGGTACGGGCACCACCCCCAGCGGTACGGGCACCACCCCCAGCGGTACGGGCACCACCCCCAACGGTACGGGCACTACCCCCAGCGGTACGGGCACTACCCCCAACGGTACGAGCACTACCCCCAACGGTACGGGCACTACCCCCAACGGTACGGGCACTACCCCCAGGGGTACGGGCACCACCCCCAGCGGCACCACCCCCAGCGGTAAGGGCACTACCCCCAGCGGTAAGGGCACCACCCCCAACGGTACGGGCAGTACCCCCAACGGTACGGGCACCACCCCCAACGGTACGGGCACCACCCCCAACGGTACGGGCACCACCCCCAGCGGTACGGGCAGTACCCCCAACGGTAAGGGCACCACCCCCAGCGGTAAGGGCAGTACCCCCAGCGGTACGGGCACTACCCCCAACGGTATGGGCACTACCCCCAGCGGTACGGGCACCAACCCATCTCAGTTTTAAATCTACTGCCTGTCAACCTATATCCGTGACCTCTCGTTCTCGGTTGCCCCACAAGGTGGAAGATTTGGTCTCCGTTTTTTTTATCAATTCCTCTTTGGATCTGATCGAGGTGTATAAAATACTATCTCATCCTTCTGAACTCCAGCGAGTATAAGCCCAAACTGTTTAATGTCTCCTCATACATTAACCCTTTCATCCCCAGAATCAATCTGGTGACCCTCCTCTGAACTGCCTCCAATGCCACCACATCCTTCCTCAAATAAGGAGACCAAAACTGGACACAATACTCCAGATGTGGTCTCACCAACACCCTATACAATTGCAACAACACTTCTCTACTTTAATACTCCCGTCCTTTTGCAATAAACGCTAACAATCCATTTGCCTTATTAATCACTGGCTGTACCTGCATACTGACTTTCTGCCATTCATGAACAAAGACCCCAGATCCCTCTGCCCAGATGCATCTTTTAAAAAAATTTAGTGTGCCCAATTCATTTTTTTTCCTAGTTAAGGGGCAATTTAGCGTGGCCAATCCACCTGTGCTGCACATCTTTGGGTTGTGGGGGTGAAACCCACGCAGACACAGGAAGAATGTGCAAACTCCACACGGACAGTCACCCAGAGCCGGGATCGAGCCTGGGACGTCGGTGCCGTGAGGCAACAGGGCTAACCCACTGCGCCACCGTGCTGCCCCACCCAGATGCATCTTGAATCTGTTTTCTATTTAGATAATAATTTGCCTTTCCCCTTTTTTCCACCAAAATGGATAACCTCACACTTATCCACATTAAACTCCATCTGCCAACTTTTGGCCCAATCACCTAGCCTATCTATAATCAGTCTGTAAACATCTAAGGGTGGGATTCTCCAATAATGGGACTATGTCCGCACGCCGGCGTGAAAAGCAGCACCAACCACTCCGACTTCAACAGTCCCCGATACTGGGGAATGCTCCCCTTCCTAGGGGGCTAGGTTGGTGCCGGAGTGGTCCCCGCAGCTCCAGCCGGCGTGGAACAGCCCGCGCGAGTTCGCACATGCGCGGAACGGCCGGCGTATTTCCACGCATACGCGCTACAGCCAGCATATTTCCGCGCATGTCCAAGGGTTCCCTTCTCCGCACCGGCCCCCGGACAATATGGTAGAGCCTTACAGGGGCCCGGCGCGGAGTAAAATAGGCCCCCACGGAACCAGCCTGTCCGCCGATTGGTAGGCCCCGACCGCGGGCCAGGACATAGTGGGGGCCGGCTCCCCCCCCCACCCAGCCCCCTCCAGGACGGCCCCCACAGACTCACCTTCCAGGACCCGCCATGTGGGATCTGAGTAATCCACACCGGCGGGACTCTGCCAAACCCGTCAGCCACTGGGCCCATTGGGGCCTGGAGAATCGCCGGGGAGGCCACTGTCAACGACCCCCGACTGGCGTGGCGGGAATCCTGCGGGCGCCCGAGAATTGGCGGCGGAGAATGGGGAAGCCGGCGGCGGGCGCGATACTCGCGTCCCCCCGGGTATTCTCCAACCAGGCCGAGAATCCCGGCTTACATCTCTTCACTGCCTGATATGTGCAATCTACAAATGTTGCTATGTTACACTCTGTCCCTGCCTGCAGATCATTTATATAGCACCACATCCACCGGTTCTCCCTGGTCAACTCTACTAGTTACATCTTCAAATAATTATTTTTTTAAAATAAATTTAGAGTACCCAAATTTATTTTCCAATTAAGGGGCAATTTAACGTGGCCAATTCATCTAACCTGCACATCTTTGGGTTGTGGGGGTGAGACCCACGCAGACACACGGACAGTGACCCAGAGCTGGAATCGAACCCAGGTCCTCGGCGCCGTGAGCCAGCAGTGCTAACCCACTGCTCCACCGTGCCGCCCTGTTCTTCAAAGCATGAATACCCTTTCATAAATCCATGCTGACTTTGTCTGATTATCCATATTCCAAATGCTGAGCTATGAAATCCTTAATAATGGACTCTAGCAATTTACCTACTAACGACATTAGGCTCATTGCTCTATAATTCTCTGCTTTCTCTCCACCTTCCTTTTTGAACAGCAGGGTTACATTCGCTACCCTCCAATCTGTCGGAAACATTCCACAGTCCAAAGAATTTTGGAAAATGGCGACCAATAGATCTACTATTTCCAGGACCGCTTCCTTAAGTACTCTGAGATGCAGATTGTCAGGCCCATGAAGGACATTTGTCCATCTTCAATCCCATTAATTTCCTCCAAACCATTTCTGTGCTAATGCTAATTTCCTTCAGCTCCTCACGAAAACTTGTCTTTCTCAGAACATCTGATTCATTATTCATGCCTGCCTTTGTGAAGACAGAAGCAAAGGATCCACAGCCATTTCTTTGTTCCCTGTTACGAATTACCCCGTTTCTGACTGTAAGGGAACATAGAACATTACAGCGCAGTACAGGCCCTTCGGCCCTCGATGTTGAGTCAGTTTTTATGTTCCCCACTAGCTAACTTTCATATTGTATATTCCCCTTCTTACTCAATCCCTTGGTCCACCTTTGCTGAATTTTAAACTGTTCCCAATCTCCGGGGCTATTGCTTTTATTGCTAATTTGTACGTCTCTTCTTTAAATCTCAAATTTACCAGTACCTGTCCTTGGAGTGTTTCATGGGGACAGTGTAGAGGGAGCTTTACTCTGTACCTTTGCCTGTGCTGTACCTGTCCTGGGAGTGTTTGATGGGGACAGTGTAGAGGGAGCTTTACTCTGTATCTAACCCCGTGCTGTACCTGTCCTGGGAGTGTTTGATGGGGACAGTGTAGAGGGAGCTTTACTCTGTATCTAACCCCGTGCTGTACCTCTCCTGGGAGTGTTTGATGGGGACAGGGTAGAGGGAGATTTACTCTGTATCTAACCCCGTGCTGTACCTGTCCTGGAAGTGTTTGATGGGGACAGTGTGAGGGGAGCTTTACTCTGTATCTAACCCCGTGCTGTACCTGTCCTGGGAGTGTTTGATGGGGACAGTGTAGAGGGAGCTTTACTCTGTATCTAACCCCATGCTGTACCTGTCCTGGGAGTGTTTGATGGGGACAGTGTAGAGGGAGCTTTACTCTGTATCTAACCCCGTGCTGTACCTGTCCTGGGAGTGTTTGATGGGACGGTGTAGAGGGAGCTTTACTCTGTATCTAACCCCGTGCTGTACCTGTCCTGGGAGTGTTTGATGGGGACAGTGCGGAGGGAGCTTTACTCTGTATCTAACCCCGTGCTGTACCTGTCCTGGGAGTGTTTGATGGGGACAGTGCGGAGGGAGCTTTACTCTGTATCTAACCCCGTGCTGTCCCTGTCCTGGGAGTATTTGATGGGGACGGTGTAGTGGGAGCTTTACTCTGTATCTAACCCCGTGCTGTACCTGTCCTGGGAGTGTTTGATGGGGACAGTGTAGAGAGAGCTTTACTCTGTATCTAACCCCGTGCTGTACCTGTCCTGGGAGTGTTTGATGGGGACAGTGTAGAGGGAGCTTTACTCTGTATCTAACCCCCTGCTGTACCTGTCCTGGGAGTGTTTGATGGGGACAGTGTAGAGGGAGCTTTACTCTGTATCTAACCCCGAGCTGTACCTGTCCTGGGAGTGTTTGATGGGGACAGTGTAGAGGGAGCTTTACTCTGTATCTAACCCCGTGCTGTACCTGTCCTGGGAGTGTTTGATGGGGAAGTCAGGGTGAAGCAGAGATCCTGTCCCTACGGTTGTAGACACCTTTCCACAGATCGGCTCCTATTGGAGATTCCGGTTCTGAGACTGTCTCGTTGTTTGGAAACAATGACTCAGAATTACGCAGCCTCACTGTTTCGGAAAGCCCGGTAATTCTGGATGTTCACAATGTGCCGATATTTCCATAGGTACAACACCAAGTGGCTTAGGGTCGAGAGAAACCGGGAGAAGCAGATGATTGACCTGCACACGGGCACCCCATGGGAGACGGTTACGCTGACCTCGCTGGGCAGCAACCGCCAGATCTTCTTTGATATTCTGAGTGAAGGTACAAGTTTCTTTTATAACATTGCACGTTTCTAGCTTGTCACAGGGCTTGTCTGGGGCAGCAGGGTAGCATGGTGGTTAGCATAAATGCTTCACAGCTCCAGGGTCCCAGGTTCGATTCCCAGCTGGGTCACTGTCTGTGTGGAGTCTGCACGTTCTCCCCGTGTGTGCGTGGGTTTCCTCCGGGTGCTCCGGTTTCCTCCCACAGTCCAAAGATGTGCGGGTTAGGTGGATTGGCCATGCTAAATTGCCCGTAGTGTCCTAATAAAAGTAAGGTTAAGGGGGGGGTTGTTGGGTTACGGGTATAGGGTGGATGCGTGGGTTTGAGTAGGGTGATCATTGCTCGGCACAACATCGAGGGCCGAAGGGCCTGTTCTGTGCTGTACTGTTCTATGTTCTAGCTTACTGTAAGTTTTTCTCCGCTCTTTTCCTGAAGGTCCCCGAGTTCCCCACCTGTCAGCAACTTACTCCCCGGTGGACACTGACCTATAGACTCACCGTAGATTGCAGTGTATAAGTTGAACTTTGAAGCATCGTAAAGCCCTTCCAAGAACAGCGGTCGCCGTACACGCTGTTACGACACCCTGGGCTAGTGCACGGTCAATTCCAGCCCCACAGACCCTGGAACAAAGAAAAGTACAGCACAGGAACAGGCCCCTCGGCCCTCCAAGCCTGCGCCGACCATGCTGCCCGTCTAAACTACAACCTTCTACATTTCTGGGGTCCGTATCCCTCTATTCCCATCCTATTCATGTATTTGTCAAGATGCAAGAGTTACAACACAAGTGAATTAACCAATAATTCTGATAGTAATATCGTTATTATTGTCACAAGTAGGCTTACATTAACTCTGCAATGAAGTTACTATGAAAAGCCCCTAGTTGCCACATTCCGGCGCCTGTTTGGGTACACTGAGGGAGAATTCAGAATGTCCAATTCATCAAACAAGCACGTCTTTCGGGACTTGTGGGAGGAAACCGGAGCACCCGGAGGAAACCCACGCAGACACGGGGAGAACGTGCAGACTCCGCACAGACAGTGACCCAAGCCGGGAATCGAACCTGGAGATGTGAAGCCACAGTGCTAACCACTGAGCTACTGTGCTGCCCATCTTTGGCCCCTTGGCTGCCCAATAATTCCAGTCACTAGGTTTGTAAGTTGAATCACAATTACTGATTATTTATAACCAGGACCACCATGAAATATGCAGTAAATGCAACTGGTTAACGACCAGCTAATATCTATTACCCACTTTAACTGTCCCACCCTCTACCAACAAACGGAAGACAAACTCCAAAAGAGCACCCAACTAGGCCCACTCCCTAGGGCGATCCAGAAAGTGGAGAAGGCACTGACTGAGCATGAGGAACACCAAGCACCAATGGAGTTGGAGGTGGAGATGCCGAGAGACCAGCAGAAAAGGCTCCAGACAAACTCATCATGGCGTTCGTATGGGGGGGTAAAAATGCTAGGATCCCAAAGAAGGTCTTACAAAAAACAAAAACCAGGGGAGGGTTAGCCCTCCCGAATCTACAATTCTACCACTGGGCAGCAACAGCCGAGCGAGTAAGGGGATGGATCCAGGAGCCAGAAGCTGAGTGGGTGCGTGCGGAGGAGGCCTCCTGCATGGGAACCTCCCTCCGGGCCCTCGCCACGGCAGCACTCCCATCCCCACCCAAAAACACTCCAGCAGCCCAGTGGTGACAGCCACCCTCCAATCCTGGAACCAACTGCGGCAGCAACTTGGCCTGACCAAATGTCGAACAGGGCTCCCATCTGCAACAACCATAGGTTCACACCAGCACTGACTGACGCCACCTTCAAAAGGTGGAGGCAGGACGGGGGGACACTGACAGTCAGGGACCTATACACGGACGACAGGATCGCAACACTGGACGAACTGACAGAGAAATTTCAGCTAGCTGGGGGGAACGAGCTACGGTACCTGCAGCTCAAAAACTTCCTACGAAAGGAGACAAGGACGTACCCACAACCGCCACGACAGACACTATTGGAAGACCTACTGGACGCAAGTATCCTAGAGAAAGGGAACTGTAGTGACATGTATGACCGACTGGTAGATAGGGACGACACCGTACTGGACGCAACAAGGAGGAAATGGGAGGACGACCTGGGGATGGAGATAGGGTGGGGACTCTGGAGCGAAGCACTGCATAGGGTCAACTCCACCTCCACGTGCGCAAGGCTCAGCCTGACGCAACTAAAAGTGGTACATAGAGCCCACTTAACAAGAACCCGTATGAGTAGGTTCTTCCCGGAGGTGGAAGACAGATGTGAACGGTGCCAAAGAGGCCCAGCCAACCACGCCCACATGTTCTGGTCTTGCCCCAGACTCGTGGAGTACTGGACAGCCTTCTTCGAGGTTATGTCCAAAGTGGTGGGAGTGAGGGTGGAGCCATGCCCGATAGTGGCGGTCTTCGGGGTTTCAGAACAGCCAGATCTATTCCTGGGGAGGAGGGCGGACGCCCTTGCCTTTGCCTCCCTGATCGCCCGCCGTAGAATCCTGTTTGGCTGGCGGTCAGCAGCACCGCCCAGAGCTGCGGACTGGCTGTCCGACCTCTCGGAATCTCTCCAAATGGAGAAAATCAAATTTGCCATCCGAGGGTCGGACGACGGCTTCCACAGAACGTGGGAGCCATTCATGCAACTGTTCCGGGACCTATTTGTGGCCAATGTACAAGAGGAAGAATAGTCGGGGGAAGGTAGCGGGAGGGGGGGGGGCTACAGGTTCGTTACGGGGGTTCGATGGCTAGCTAAGGCCCAAAACCAAACTAAATAAACATGTTGAGGGGGGGGGGGGGGGGGGGGGGGGGGGGGGGGGGGGGGGGGGGGGGGGGGCGCAGTTACTACTACGAAGATGCTTACCTGTAAATATGTATGTTAATTTTTGCGTGTTTGTTTTTTTTTTTTTCTCTCCTAACAATTTGTAATTTGTTCAATATAAAATATGAAAACTGAATAAAAACATTTATAAAAAAAAGAAAAGGCTCCAGGAGAAGGTGGAGGTTCTAGAGAACAGGTCCCACCGGCAGAACCTGAGAATCGTGGGTCTCCTGGAGGGGTCTGAGGGAGCGGACACAGGGGCATACATAGCGGCTATGTTTGAGAAGCTACTGGGGGAGGGGACGTTCACCCGACCCTTGGAGGTGGACAGGGTGCACAGAGCGCTAGCGAGGAAGCCGCTTGTAGGTGACCCCCGAGAGCAATAGTGGTGAGATTCCTCAGGTACCTGGACAAGGAGCGTCTTTTAAGGTGGGCCAGGCAGACGTGGAGCTGCAAATGGGAAAACAGTGTCCTGCGTATATATCAGGATCTAAGCGCGGACGTGGCCAGAAGAGCGGGGTTCAACCAGATAAAATCGACCCTTTTTTAAATAAATTTAGATTACCCAATTATTTTTCCCAATTAAGGGGCAATTTAGCGTGGCCAATTCACCTACTCTGCACATTTTTGGGTTGTGGGGGCGAAACCCACGCAGACACGGGGAGAATGTGCAAACTCCACACGGACAGTGACCCAGAGCCGGGATCGAACCTGGGACCTTAGCGCCGTGAGGCGGTTGTGCTAACCACTAGGCCACCGTGCTGCCCTAAATCGACCCTTTTTAAGAAGAAGGTAAAGTTTGGACTACTGTACCTGGCCCGTCTTTCGGTTACACACGAAGAGCCGCCCGAGGAAGCGATAGACTTTGCGAGAAAGAAAGGGCTGGTAGCGGACTGAGGTGTTTGGACTGAACTTTGCTGCAGTGTTCATGTGGTTTTGTTTTTCTTTCTCTTCTTTTTAGTTATTTTTTTTTTTTTTTATAAATTTAGATTACCCAATTATTTTTTTCCAATTAAGGGGCAATTTAGCGTGGCCAATCCACCTACTCTGCACATTTTTTTGGGTTGTGGGGGCGAAACCCACGCAGACACGGGGAGAATGTGCAAACTCCACACGGACAGTGACCCAGAGCCGGGATCGAACCTGGGACCTCAGCGCCGTGAGGCGGTTGTGCTAACCACTAGGCCACCGTGCTGCCCTTCTTTTTAGTTATTTAAAAAAAAGACAAGTTTTTGTCTTTGGATGTTATTTGCAATGCCTTTTGTATTGAGTTGGGGTCTGTGGACGAGCTGCTTGAGTTAAAATTTGCATTTGCACTGATGGGGGATGGAGGTGTGAATGTTAGATGTTGGATCTTCTTTTTGATTTTCTTTGTGTTTTTCTTTTGGGCAATTGGGTTGGGATTGTTTACGTTTGCATATGTGTGTTGGAGCGGGGGGGGGGAGCAATAGGTGGGAAAATATCTGGCACCATAGGCGGGGGCCACCAAACTAGCTGGGCAGGCTAGCTCATGGAAGCGCAGTGGGGGGTGAGCAGATGGTATGCTTGTTGGAGCGGGATGTGCGTATAGTGCTGTAACTGGGAGGGAGGGGGGGGGGGGGCACCTTAGAGTAACAGACCAAGTCAGACTAAGGAAGGGATGGGTCGGACAGGATTTCCACTCAGGGCTGGACTCGAAGACTAGAGGGGTCGCGATCCTGATTAATAAGCGAGTGTCATTCGAAGCGGGAAGAATAGTTGCAGACGTGGGTGGTCGGTACATTATGGTCAGTGGAAAGCTGGAGGGACTGCCAGTGGTACACGTGAATGTGTACGCGCCAAATTGGGATGATGTGGAGTTCATAAGGAGGATGTTTGGGGAAGATCCCAGACCTGGATTCGCATAAGCTGGTCATCGGGGGGGGGACGGGACTTCAACACAGTCATTGACCCAGGGCTAGACCGGTCTAGCTCAAGGACAGGCCGGGTGCCAGCAATGGAAAAGGAGCTAAAGGGGTTTATGGAGCAGATGGGGGGGGAGGTGGACCCATGGCGATTTGGGCGGCCGAAAGTGAAGGAGTTCTCTTTCTACTCACACGTGCATAAAGTGTACTCCCGGATTGACTGTTTATCCTGAACATGGCTTTACTGACGGGGGTAGTGGACACTGAGTACTCAGCGATTACAGTCTCGGATCATGCCCCGCACTGGGTTGACTTACAGGTGAGCAAGGAGGGTGGCCTGGATGTTGGACTGTTAACGGATGAGGAGGTGTGTGGGCGGCTGACGAAATGTATCCAGAACTATCTGGAAGTCAACGACACGGGGGAAGTTTCGCCTGCGGTGGCCTGGGAGGTGCTGAAGGCGGTGATCAGAGGGGAGCTGATTGCGATACGGGCCCATCGGGAGAAGGCAGACAGAGCAGAGACGGACCGAGTGATAAAGGAAACACTACAGATCGATAGGAGGTATGCGCAGACCCCAGAGGCACGGCTTCTAAGGGAACGATGGAGGCTACAAGGCGGAGTTCAGCTTGTTAACTACAGGGAAGGTGGTGGAGCAGCTGAGAAAGTCGAGGGGGGCGATCTATGAATATGGAGAGAAGGCCAGCAGAATGCTTACGCAGCAGCTTAGAAAGCGGGAGGCGGCCTGGGAGTTTGGGAAAGTAGGGACATAGATGAGAACCTGGTTGGAGATTCAGCTGGGGTCAATAAGGCGTTCGAGGAATTCTACAGCAGGCTGTATGAGTCGGAACCCCCAGCTGGGCTGGAGACGATGAGGCAATTCTTAGGAGGGCTGAGGTTCCCGAAGATTGATGAAGACTTGGTAGAAGGGCTGGAGGCCCCAATCGGGTGAGAAGAGATAGCAGATGGGCTGAAGGCCATGCAGTCGGGTAAAGCCCTGGGACCGGATGGGTACCCCGCGGAGTTTTATAAAAAGTTCTCTGGGATACTGGTGTCGCTGCTGATGGAGGGCTGAGGTACAAAAGCACGAAATCTATGTTTAATCTTTAAAAATCACCGGATAGCCCCCAGCTGGGGGATTGTGTTCAATTCTGGGTCCCACAGTTCAGGAAGGATGTCAGGGCCTCGGAGAGGGGGCAACGGGAGATTTACTTGAATGTTTCCTGGGATGAGGTAGGTGGATTGGCCATGATAAATTGCCCTTAGTGTCCAAAATTGCCCTCAGTGTTGGGTGGGGTTACTGGGTTATGGGGCAGGGTGGAGGTGTGGACCTTGGGTACGGTGCTCTTTCCAAGAGCCGGTATGGACTCGATGGGCCGAGTGGCCTCCTTCTGCACTGTAAATTCTATGATGAGGGACTTCAGGGAATGTGGAGAGACTGGAGAAGCTGGGATTGTTCCCCTGGGAGCAGAGAAGGTTAAGAGGAGATTTAATCGAGGCGTTCAATACGATGAGGTGTTTTGTTGGAGTAAATAAGGAGGCTGGGTGACCAGAGGAGACAGATCAATCGGCAAGAGAACCAGAGGAGGGGGGATAAGGAGAATTGTTTTACCCAGCGAGTTGCTGTGATCTGGAAGGGCGGTGGAAACAGATTCAGCAGGAACTTTCCAAAGGGATATGGAGAAATATTTGAAGGGAAAATAATTGCACGGCTCTGGGGAAAGAGCAGGAGAGAAGGATTAACTGGATAACTCTTTCAAAGAACCAGCACAGCCAGGATGGGCCAAATGGACACCCATCTGTGCTGTAAGATTCTATAAGGAGGCAGAGGGAAGAGAGTGGGCTGCTGTTTGCTCAGTAATATTTGATGGGCAGCTTCACCTGGCCTTTTTGTTTCTGTTCTGTTCTCCCCAGCAAAGGGCCTGGCCCTCAAACAGCAAGAAGGGAAAACTGTGATGTACACGGCAATGGGAGCGGAGTGGCGGCCGTTTGGATTCCCGCGCCGCAGGCGCCCCCTCAATTCCGTCGTGCTGGAGAAAGGAATCTCCGAGAAAATCGTCCAGGATGTCAAAGATTTCATCGGGAATCCCAAGTGGTATACAGACCGGGGTAAGGGGTGGAATAGCAACCTTGGCCAAGTCAGTGTGACCTTCATTGCCAGAGTGTGGGAGGCGCTGGCAGAACCATCATTTATTACCCAACCCTAAACTCCCTCGAGAAGGTGATGGTGAGTTGCCCCTCTCTTGAACCTCTGCAACCTGTTAAGGAGTTCCAGGATTTTGACAGTGAAGGAACGGCAATTGTGGTTCTAAGTCAGGATGGTGTGCGGCCTTTCTGTGATGTCTTTCCCACAAAATTGCTCCTCCTGTCCCAAGGAGGCAGCTGACTTTGAATTAATCCTGGTGGGTCACTGGATTGTGAACCCCCCCCCCCCCCCCCCCTCCCCAAGAGAGGCAGTGATGCCCCCCATGGGCGGCACAGTGGTTACCATTGCTGCCTCACAGAGCCAGGGACCCGGGTTCGATTCCGGCCCCACGTGACTGTCTGGGCGGAGTTTGCACGTCTCCCCCCCCCCCCCCCCCCCCCCCCGTGTCTGCGTGGGTTTCCTCCGGGTGCTCCGGTTTCCGCCCACAGTCCAAAGATGTGCAGGTTAGGTGGGGTTACAGGGATAGGGTGGGGGAGTGAGCCTAGGTGGACTGCTCTTTCAGAGGGACTGAGCAGACCCGATGGGCCGAATGGCCTCCTTCTGCACTGTCGGAATTCTATGAAATTTTCCGATGATATTCAATGATTTCAATGAAATGGGACCTTCTCTGTGGTCAGTGTCGTCCATGGGACAGAGTGTGTGGGTGTATGGACACCTGAGGGGCAGCACAGTGGCTTCACAGCGCCAGTGTCCCAGGTTCGATTCCACGCTGGGTCACTGTCCGTGCGGAGTCTGCACGTTCTCCCCGTGTGTGCGTGGGTTTCCTCCGGGTGCTCCGGTTTCCTCCCACAGTCCAAAGACGTGCAGGTTAGGTGGATTGGCCATGATAAATTGCCCTTAGTGACCAAAAAGGTTAGGAGGGGTTATTGGGTTACGGGGATAGGGTGGAAGTGAGGGCTTAAATAGGTCGGTGCAGACTCGATGGGCCGAATGGCCTCCTTCTGCACTGTATGCTCTATGTCTCCAGGCCTAGGGGGGGGAGGGGTGCATTTGTGACTCTCTGCATGAATGGTGGTGTGCCTGTGCCTGGAGTTTTGATATGTTACCCTGTGTAGGTGTGAAAGGAGGTGATGCACTGCTGGTTGTGGGGGGTGTGGCTTGGTATTCCCTATGCTCGGGGGCCTGACCCTGAACTCAGTCTCCTAGGCCGGGGCTCTTGACCATTATCCCCCTGTCCTCTCCCCATCCGACAGTCTATGTGGCGGGGCCAGGCTCTCGCTCCAGTCGTTCATTGATGATGCCGTGTGTTACCCACCCATGTGATTGCGTGGTATTTCTGCAGGGATCCCATATCGACGAGGGTATTTGCTGTATGGACCACCCGGATGTGGGAAGAGCAGTTTCATGTGAGTATTTAACTGTGGCAGGAGGGTGATTGTCGTGGCACATTCTGCTAGTTAGTAAGATACTGAGAAAGCAAAATCTAAACAGATGACATGGAACCTGGTTGGTCGATTGCCAGGACAGCAACAGCTTTCGCTCAGTACAGGGCTCACTCCAATTTCTTCTGCATCTTTCATGACCTTGGGATATTCAAATTGAAAGTACACTGAGGTGTATTCACTGCTGAAAAATGAAAATCGCTTATTGTCACGAGTCGGCTTCAAACGCAGTTACTGTGAAAAGCCCCTAGTTGCCACATTCCGGCGCCTGTTCGGGGAGGCTGGTACGGGAATCGAACCGTGCTGCTGACCTGCCTGGGTCTGCTTTAAAAGCCAGCGATTTAGCCCAGTGTGCTAAACCAGCCCCGCAAAGTGCAGCAGGCAATTTGCAGAGGAAGATCCCACAATTAGCGGCGTGATTGTGACCAGATTGGTTATTTTTAGTGCCGTTGGTTGAGGGATGAAGGTGAGCCCCAGCTGACTGGGGAGAACCGCCTTCTGCTCCCCTTCGAAATAGTGGCTGTGCGATCTTTTACTCCAGCCCCTGTAATCTGATCTGCACGGTGTTGCGGAGAAAATTCCAGCCATTCGACCTCGGTGTGCTTCACTCTTGTGCTCATGAGAAACCAGACGAAGATTCTTGGAATAAAGGACCCGAGCTAAAGCGAGGGCTCCTGGTATTCCAAGTGGGAGATCAGAGAAGTGCGGATTTAATGAGAATACAGACAGTTATACTTGAAGATTTAATTACAAGAAATCAGCATATACCAGTCATTCGTTACTAGTTATCTATGTCCAATCAGGATTATTGATTAAGGTTACATCATGCATAGTATACGAGAATAATTAACCAATCACATTGAGGGTCCGTATCCTTAATTAAACTATCCAATCATTACAAAGGCATGTATGTTGTTTGACAATTAGTGATATCGGTAGTCTGATTTCTGGGGATCACCTCCTCCCCTGACTCTCATAGCTCCTGTGAAGGTATGGGTTTAATGCATCTATCCTCCCCGCTCTTATCTTCAGACAGATTGGAGCCACAGCAGTTGGCACAGTGTGCTACATTGAGCAACAAACCTGCAGATTCAAAACAATAAAATATTTTTAAATTCATTTACGGGATGTGGGTGTCGCTGGTTAGGCCAGTATTTATAGCCCATCCCTAATTGTCCCTTGAGAAAGTGGTGGTGAGCTGCCTTCTTGAACCCCTGCAGTCCTTGAGGTGTAGGTACACCCACTGTGCTGTTAGGGAGGGAGTTTCAGGATGTTGCCCCAGTGACAGGGAAGGAACAGCCGATATATTTCCCAGTCAGGGTGGTGAGTGACTTGGAGGGGAACCTCCAGGTGGTGGGGTTCCCAGGTATCTGCTGCCCTTGTCCTTCTAGATGGTAGCGGTCATGGGTTTGGAAGGTGCTGCCTAAGAAACCTTGGTGAGTTGCTGCAGTGCATCTTGTAGATGGCACACACGGCTGCCACTGTGCGTCAGTGGTGGAGGAAGTCAATGTTTTGTGGAAGGAGGAGCAATCAAATGAAGAAATGAAATGAAACGAGCAAGCTGCTTTGTCCTGGATGGTGTTGAGCTTCTTGAGTGTTGTTGGAGCTGCACTCATCCAGGCAAGTGGAGAGTATTCCATCACACTCTTGACTTGTGCCCTGTAGATGGTGGGCAGGCTTTGGGGAATCAGGAGGTGAGTTACTCACCGTAGGATTCAGATGTAACAGTTGCAAATTCACCGATTCTGGATACGGTTGTCCATTGTCCCAGAGACCCACCAACATTGACACTAACGGATATTGGAATTGGAGCAATGAGCGAGTCGCGGAGCATCTGTAAGCTGCCCGAGGTCTGTGTCTCACCCGGGCGGGGGTGTGTGTGTGGGGTGATTGCTGTTACTGGATTAATGTGTTGCCTTTCTCTTCCCCCTGCACCCTCAGCACAGCGCTAGCTGGTGTTTCACCCGGGCGGGGTGTGTGTGTGTGGGGTGATTACTGTTACTGGATTAATGTGTTGCCTTTCTCTTCCCCCTGCACCCTCAGCACAGCGCTAGCTGGTGTTTCACCCGGGCGGGGGTGTGTGTGTGGGGTGATTGCTGTTACTGGATTAATGTGTTGCCTTTCTCTTCCCCCTGCACCCTCAGCACAGCGCTAGCTGGTGTTTCACCCGGGCGGGGGTGTGTGTGGGGTGATTGCTGTTACTGGATTAATGTGTTGCCTTTCTCTTCCCCCTGCACCCTCAGCACAGCGCTAGCTGGCAAGCTCCAATACAGCATCTGTCTAATGAGCCTGAGTGACAGGACCCTGACTGATGACCGGCTGAACCATCTGCTCAGCATGGCGCCGCAGCAGAGCATCGTCCTATTGGAGGATGTGGACGCAGCCTTTGTCAACCGAGACCTGGTCAAAGAAAGTGAGTCCACACCCAACCCCGTCACCACTCCGCACAACTTACTGTGCTCTGGATCTGTCTCGAAATCTCCCCCCTTCAATATATAATTAATGTTAGATCTCCTTATGTGACACAGTGTCAGACCATATTTTAAAACATTCCCGTGATTGAGATGTTTCATGACGTTAAAGTTTCTATTTTCTATAATTTGTTGTAACATTTATTCCTGTGTTCTCCCTCTCTCTGTTGCCCTCGATTTTGCTGCACTCGCTCTGTGTGTGTGTGTAATTCTCTCTGTCTGCTTTCGGCAGCGGGATTCTCCTTTGGCTGATGCCTAAATCAGGACACGCGATTGGGCGGAGAATAGGTTCCGACGCCACAATCACGGCGGCACCAATTTGATGCCAAATCGCGATTCTCCGTCACCTCATCAGCAGCGTCAATGCGTTCCAGAATGCATGTGCAGGACACACCGTTTACATATTATTAGCGGGCCCGACCCGGTATTCTCCGGAATTCTCCGCCTGCGATGGGCCGAGTCCCCGACAGCGCGGTTCACTTGTGCTTTTAAAAATCCTGAAACCTCCGTCATGGCTGCTGAGGGAGAGAGAGGGCGTAGGAAAGTGTCCAACATCGCCATAGTTTTCTGACAGTTGTATCGCTGGCCGGGAGCACTTCTGCCAGGTCCGGGGGGAAAGTTGGGGGGGGTGGCCAGGACGTGGTCTGTGGGGTCAGGGTGAACGGGCACGGAACACCATTGCCACAACCGGTAAGGCAGCTATAAGTTCTCCCTCTCTCTCTCAGCCTCACTCTCTCTCTCAGCCTCACTCTCTCTCTCACTCTCTCTCAGCCTCACTCTCTCTCTCAGCCTCACTCTCTCTCTCAGCCTCACTCTCTCACTCTCTCTCAGCCTCACTCTCTCTCAGCCTCACTCTCTCTCTCAGCCTCACTCTCTCTCTCACTCTCTCTCAGCCTCACTCTCTCTCTCAGCCTCACTCTCTCTCTCAGCCTCACTCTCTCTCTCAGCCTCACTCTCTCACTCTCTCTCTCACTCTCTCTCAGCCTCACTCTCTCTCTCAGCCTCACTCTCTCTCTCAGCCTCACTCTCTCACTCTCTCTCAGCCTCACTCTCACTCTCTCTCAGCCTCACTCTCTCTCTCAGCCTCACTCTCTCTCAGCCTCACTCTCTCTCTCAGCCTCACTCTCTCTCTCGGTCCCTCTCTCTCTCAGCCTCACTCTCTCTCTCAGCCTCACTCCCTCTTTCGGTCCCTCTCTCTCTCAGCCTCACTCTCTCTCTCAGCCTCACTCTCTCTCTCAGCCTCACTCTCTCTCTCAGCCTCACTCTCTCTCTCAGCCTCCCTATCTCTCTCAGCCTCACTCTCTCTCTCAGCCTCACTCACTCTCTCGGTCCCTCTCTCTCTTTCTCTCTCTCGATCTCACCCTTTCTCGGCCTCTCCAACTCGGTCTCTCACTCGGTCTCTCTCTCTCGGTCTCTCTCAGCCTCACTCTCTCTCTCGGTCTCTCTTTCTCTCGCTCTCGTCTCACCCTTTCTCGGTCTCACTCTCTCGGTCTCACTCTCTATCGATCTCACTCTCTCGGTCTCTCTTTCTCTCTCTCGTCTCACCCTTTCTCGGTCTCACTCTCTCGGTCTCACTCTCTCTCGATCTCACTCTCTCGGTCTCTCTTCTCTCTCTCTCGTCTCACCCTTTCTCGGTCTCACTCTCTCGGTCTCACTCTCTCTCGGTCTCACCGTCTCGGTCCACTCTCTCTTGCTCTCTCTCTCTCGGCCTTACTCTCTCTCTCGGTCTCACTCTCTCTCTCGGTCTCACTCTGTTGTTTGTTCTCTCGGTCTCTCTCTCTCTCGCTCTCTCTCTCGGTCTCTCTCTCGCTCTCTCTCTCGGTCTCTCTCGGTCTCTCTCTCTCGGTCTCACTCTCTCTCGGTCTCTCTCTCTCGGTCTCACTCTCTCTCGGTCTCACTCTCTCGGTCTCACTCTCTCTCGGTCTCTCTCTCTCTCGCTCGCTCTCTCTCTCTCGGTCTCTCTCGCTCGGTCTCTCGCTCGGTCTCTCGCTCGGTCTCTCTCTCTCGGTCTCACTCTCTCTCGGTCTCACTCTCTCTCTCGGTCTCTCTCTCTCTCGGTCTCACTCTCTCTCGGTCTCACTCTCTCTCCGTCTCACTCTCTCTCTCTCGGTCTCTCTCTCTCACGGTCTCTCTCTCTCGGTCTCGCTCTCTCTCGGTCTCGCTGTCTCTCGGTCTCTCTCTCTCGGTCTCTCTCACTCTCGGTCCCTCTCTCGCTCTCTCTCTCGGTCTCACTCTCTCTCGGTCTCTCTCTCGGTCTCACTCTCTC